>NC_133794.1:18444630-18451370 GCF_003597395.2 Chelonoidis abingdonii | reverse complement strand
CCCCTGCCCCATCCAACCACCCCTTCTCCCTGACTGCCCCTGGAACCCGCTCCTGACTGCCTGCTGTCGCCCCATTCAACACCCCCTCCTTCCTGACTGCCCCCTCAGGACCCCTGCCCCCATTCTATCCCCCTTTTCCCCACCCTCTGAGCGCCCTGCCCACCACCCCAAACTCCCCTGCCCTCTATCCAACCCCCCCTGCTCCCTGCCCCCCTTACCGCTCTGCCTGGAGCACCAGTGGCTGGCAGTGCTACAGCCACACTGCCCAGAGCACCAAGATAGGCAGCCACACTGCCCAGCTGGAGCCAGCCATGCTATCGCGCAGCACAGAGCACCGGGTCAGGCTGCAGCTCTGCAGCTGCGCTGCCGCCCAGAGCATTGAACCAGCAGCGCACTGAGTGGAGTTTGCGGGGGACGGGGAACAGCAGGGGAGGGGCCGGCGGCTAGCCTCCCCAGCGGGGAGCTCAGGGACCGGGCAGGATGGTCCTGCGGGCCAGATGTGGCCCACGGGCAGTAGTTCACCCACCTCTGCCCTGGTTTGCCTCATCCCAGACACTGGCCTTGTCTGCAGCATGTGCCCCAGCTTCCCCTGTGCCACACCCCACGTCAGCAAGAACCATGGAGGACAGCTAGGCAGGAGCCTGGCAGAGCCCCACTGGTACCAGCAGGCAAAGGGTTCACTGTTCCAACAGCCTGACAAACTCACTACACCGAGCACACCACTTAAAGGCATTTACCCAGCGATGACATCATGGGAGGTTTCCAGTGGAAGGCAATGTCATCCCGCTCCTCAGAATCATTGCAGGTGGGGGGTTGTGTACATGAACTGAACACATGGTTTAATGCCGGGGTCTCAAACTCAAAAGACCATGAGGGCCAAATGACAATTGCATTACGACACCTCCCCCACTGCTCCCCTCGGCCCCGCCCCCACTCCACCCCTTCCATGAGGCCCTGCCTCTTCCCACCCCTTCCCTACCCCATTCCAACCCCTTCCCCAAAATCCCCACCCCAACTCCACCCCCTCCCTGCCCCCAGGGGGTGCAGGAGGGATGAGGGGTGTGGCAGGGGGTCGAGGTGCAGCAGGGGGCTCTAGGCAGTGGGTTGGGGTGCAGGAGGGGTGTGGCAGGGGGCTCAGGCCAGTGGGTTAGGGTGCAAGAAGGGTGCAGCAGGGGGGTCAGGGCAGGGGGTCAGGTGTAGGGCGTGGCAGGGGGCTCAAGGCAGTGAGTTGGGGTGCAGGAGGGGTGCGGCAGGGGGCTCAAGACAGCAGGTTGGGGTGCAAGAGGGGCTCTGGCTCTGGCCCGGGGCGCACTGGGGGCAGGGCAGGCTCCCTGCCTGCCCTGCCCCTGCCCCGCTCTGGGAAGGGCTGGAATGTGGGGGAGCAAAGGCTCAGTGGCATGTGTGGCTGTTGCTTCAGGCACCTCCCCCAGCAGCTCCCATTGGCTGGGACCAGGGAACTGCAGCCAATGGGAGCTGCTGGGGGTGATGCCTGAGGCAAGAGCAACACACGCCCCTGCACCTCTCGTCTCCCGGGTTCTTTCCGCTTCTCCGACCAGCGTGGGGGCAGGGCAGGCCGGCAGGGAGCCTGCCCTGCCCTCGGTACATGCAGGGCCAGAGCCGCTCTAGGTAAATGCTGCGGGAGGGGAGCGGGGCTGTGAGGAACTCGTAGGCTGCAGAAAATAACTTTGCGGGCCATGGGCTTGATGTCTGTGCCCGAGGCAGGGAGGACAGGTTCTGGGTCAGACAACAGCTGTAGATTCACTGGTCTCTCTGTCGGCCATGGAGCATAAGCATTGGAGTCAACACCAGGGCAGCCCCATTTACACATGGAGTCAACAAGAAAGGAGCAAAGGGAGCGAACTCTGGGGACACAAGCAGAGGCAACGAGATGCCCCATGTCCTGCACTCAGGAAGTAAAAGCACAGCATGTTTACATGCATGAAAACAAGCTCCCAGCCAGACTTGGCTGGAACAACTGCCGCAGACCTTTCAGGGAGATGGATGGGCCCATGTGTCTGATGTGCTCTAAGCATCGTGTTACGTTTTTGTCTTGTGTCACCTTCCCATTTCCATCATCCTCACTCGCTAGCTCTTAGCTCTCACTCTTCGATACAACCTGTACGCCTGTTCTCACTCGAACTGGAACTCAGCCCTGTGGTGTTAGACACGCCACTGAACCATCCCAGCTGGTGTGTGCTGTCCCTTAGACAGCTGACCTGCCAAGTCTCCATGTTCAGTGGACAGGGGGCTTGGCACTACAGGGGAATGCTTCACAGGGGCTCCAAGACTGGGGTGCACCTATTGTTAACCTGAAAGGCAAAGGAAGGGTTGTCTGGGGGCTAACAGACTGGAGGTGGGAGGGAGCTGACAGCCACTTAAGCACAAAGACTTCCTCTGGCTGGAGGTTCCAAGGTGACTCATTTCTGGGCATCCCAAGAACCATCACAGGGGTAAGAGCTGCAGCCTGGAGACTGGTCTCGCCAGGCCATTGCCCCTCAAGACAGTGAGTTGCAGGAGAATCTGTTCAGGGATTGACCCAGCTTCACTGTCCCTTCCACCCGTCCCCCCTCGACACACCCCACAGCACCTTAAGCTGCAGGTAGCGGTGCTCCCCATAGGAGGCATCGGTAAGGCATGGTGGTGGCGTCTCCCGCACCCTCCAGCGGAAGGCCCGACACAGCCCCTGGGTCATCACAAACCACGGCACCCACAGGCAGTAGGCAACACCCGCCAGGTCGGAGGCACTACGCACGGCCAGCCAGTCTAAGAGCTTGGAGAGCTTCAGCAGCAGGAGAGTGGGGACCAGCAGCAGGTGGTAGAGGGAAAGTGCCATCTCCTTCGGGCCCAGGACTGCAGGGGGAACAGGCCAAGGAGAGAGGGGTCACACTGGGGAGATAGCATCCCCTGGGCCTCTCCTCACATCACCGGGGGTGCTCACTAGCACTGAACACCCCACCTCCTGCTGTCACAGAGCCCATGAGCACCTGAAGTGGGGGGTCCTTAATGTACCTTGTGCTCTGGTCCCCCAGTCCACCCTTCCCTGCTCCCATCCCCTAGCCCAGCAGAGCCCCCAGGCCACCCTACTCCCATCCCTAGAGAGCCCCCAGTCTGCCCTGCCCTACCCCACCCCACCCCTAGATGGCATCCACATGTCAGCCTTGAAAGCAAGGGATAATAGCAGGCCCCAGGCCAAGGGAACATGTGGAACCGGACACTCCCCCAGTCCTGCAGGGAAAGCCCTGTGGAATCTGACGGGGTCCTACAGAAATTCCTCCAGCTGCCCAGGGAATGCGGCAGGGGATGGCATCTTCTGAGCTGGGTGTTTGGGGCAGAGGGTTCTCACCTGAAATGGAAACACTGTCCTGGACGTCACACCCGCTGGACCCTGCTCCCATGGGCAGCACCCATGGGTTCCCCGAGCCCAAGGGTGAAGGGGGACGGCACAGCAGGGAAACCGTAGTGCAGCCGGGGAGGCCAGCCCACACAGAATACCCACAAGGTACCTGAACTAACCCTCTCCCTCCCAACTTTGCTGAGATCTGCAGACACAGGCCCCAACATCTCAGCCCCAACTCCAACAAGCTGGCCCAGCCCAAGCCCAGGGAGCCAGCTCCTGCCAAGCCCCGAGGCCCCCAGTCCATTGTGCAGAGCAGCACAGAGGCAGCAGTCCGCCTTGAGGCCCCTGTGAGTGCTAGAAGGTCTCTGCTAGAGCCGGAGAAGCTGCGTGAGTGGTGCCAAAGCCCTGCTGTGATGTGGTATGGAGAAGAGCAGAGCTGGAACCTTCTGTGCCACTGGACAGCATGTCACACATATCTGCACAGCCGGCATGGACTGGCATAGCTCAGCCCTGCCTCACTCCCAGCCTGGAGTAGGAGGAACATCTGCGGGGACCCACAAAGGAGCAGCAACCATCACGCCACTCCTGGCAGTATCTGGACCAACACCCAGCTTTAGGCTCCCAGGTTTGGAAAGTTCAGTGAGAGTTTTAAACAGTGACAAAAATCTCGCTACCTCAGCTAGAAGGGACCTTTCTCACCTAGTCTGATCCCCAGCAGAGCCCAGGCTGCAGACCCCACCCAGGGACTCCTGCATGGACCCAGAACTGCTGGCTGATGGATGGGGCTCTCACACACATCCCACCTCTGGGTGATGGCGAAACCAGCTCTTCCCCAGGGGAGTTGTCCCAATGCCAATACTCCTCCCTGGCAAATATCTGTGCCTCATTGCCAATCTGACACTATTTCAGTTCAGGTCCCAGCTGCTGGAATTCGTTCTGCCTTTGTTATCTAGGTTAGCAAGCCCAGCCAGCTGCAAGCTGCCTCCCCGCCCGCGGAACTGCCAGGCTAAACTGGAACTGAATGTCTAATGCAAGAAGTGAACGAGAGAGCGTGTGTCTGTCTGTCTCCAACTCTCCCAGCGCTTCTGTATCCCACAATGAGCAGGAGCAAAGGGCACAAGCCCAGTGCATTTCCCTGGGCTCCAAAGCAAAGTGCTCCAGCAGTGCACTGGCTCAGGAGGCACTGGCTTGGGGTGTGTGTGAGAGACTCATTTGGACCCACTGGTCCATCCAGTGTCCAGGAGCCCCAGCCTCGAACCTGCACCCTGGCCTCTCAGATGGTGCAAACGGACAATAATGATCTGCCTAAAAGGGAATTGTTTTTAAAAGCCAGAGGCCCACAGATTTGACCCCCCCGACATGTTGTGTTCACCCTGCTGGCCACACAGCAGGAACCACACTCCCGCCCCTGCTGAAAGTGGACTACCTCAGCACAGGAGGGGGGCGGGGGGGGAGAGGGAGGTGTCTCTACCAACTGCCAACATCCACCCACCCTCCCAATGTCTGACCCCTGCCCTCTTCACTAGCCACCTTCTCCCCAGTTGCATTTGGTGCCTCTGGTTGCCCTCAATCTCTCCACACTTTTACTATTCGCTCCCCCACCCCAAAGAGCTCAGCCCCTGTTGTCCAGGTTGTAACCAAGTCTTGGTGCTTTTCTCTACCACATCCTTCCCCCCTGATAAACCTCTTGGTCCCCTTCACCTACCACAGCCTCCCTTCCCATTGGCCACCCCTAAATCTCAGCTCAGCTCTGCACCAGTCCAATCTAACCCTGGCTGCAGACCAGCTTCTTCTGCATCCAGCCTGCTTTCCAGGCTCTGCACAATTACAATCCAGCTCCAGACCCCTCCCACTTCCTCTATTCCTTGCCCCACACCCTTTAAATCTCCTTCACCCACTCCTGACTTCATGGCACCTGCACTGAGTGCCGCACCACTGCCCCACCCAGGCCACAGGGGTCCTGGCACGAGACTGCATAGTGTACAGCACTGGATAGCACCAACTCCTCTGGGCAGGACTTGCCTCACTGTACAGCACCTCCATGCCTGCCTTGGCCCCCAGCTCCTCCTCCATTGGGGTGTGTGTGATCTCCCTCACATCTGCCCCCTCTGCCCATTAGGAAGAGATCACTCATAGTGTCACGTCCCAGGGCCATGTCTGTCCAGCCATGACCAGCGGTTGCACCAAGAGCTGAACTCATGAGCTCACCGACAACTGGGGATGGGCCCGTTCCTCTGAAAGACCACTCTGTGGCTGGCCCTACAGAGCACGATCCCCGCAGCTCAGGTCAGGGCTCAGGCCTGAGGCAGAGGCTCTACCTACAGTGAGTGTCGGCCAGGGCAGCCACAATGATTCATGGAATCCAGTTGGAGTCACAGGATGTAGAGCCAGAAGGGACCTCTTGGGGCATCAAGTCCAGGCCCTGCTAGGGCAGGCAACCCTATCACCTGCTCCCTTCTCTGCGAGATACCCCAGGGGGCAGGGCAGGGGGACAGCCAGTCTGATCCAGCCATGAGGCTCTTGGGGACACAGTGCGCTCAGTCCAGCAGGGTCACCCAGCTTGCTGCCTCCAGAGCGCCTGCCTGAGCCAAGGCCTGAATCAGATGCAGCCCAGACAAGGCTGTGGTGACACTAGCAGGACATAGGTGCAGCTGTGGGAGATGGCACTCCAACCAGGGAGCACCCCTTCATGGGCTACACAGGCTTGTGGCTGGGGGCAGCCTCCCCAGGCACCTGGGTCCCAGCTGCAGCCTTGAACTCCAGGGGTCGGTGCAGTCTCCAGAAACTGGAAAGGGGCTGCCAGTGACCCACTCTCCACCATGACCCAGCCTCCCAAAGCAATTGCAAATCCATCCCTCAAACCCTTCTGAACTGCCCCCTGTATCCCCAGTTCGTAGGGTCAGCTGTCCCAGTAATGCCCCCAGCTCAACCTCCAACCTCTAGACCCTTCTGATCTTGCACCCCATAGACCCAAACTACCCTCCGTCCTCTCTGATCCTGCACCCCATAGCCGCAGCCCCGTCTGAATCTGCCCTCTATAACCCCAGCACTAGAACTACAGCTCCAACCCGCACCCCTCTCTGATTCGGACCCTCATAACTCAAGTCCCAAAGCTACAGCACCAACCCTCAGCCCCCTGTGAACCTGCTTCCCCATAGCCCCAGTGCCAACCCCCAGCCCCTTGGGAACCTGCCCCCCATACCCCCAGCCACAGCGCCAACCCTCAGCCCCCTGTAAACCTGCTTCCCCATAGCCCCAGTGCCAACCCCCAGCCCCTTGGGAACCTGCCCCCCATACCCCCAGCCACAGCGCCGACCCCCAGCCCCTTGGGAACCTGCCCCCCATAACCCCAGCCCCAACACCCGACCCCCAGCCCCTTGGGAACCTGCCCCCCATACCCCCA
>NC_133794.1:18400940-18444572 GCF_003597395.2 Chelonoidis abingdonii | reverse complement strand
CCCCAGCCACAGCGCCGACCCCAGCCCCTTGGGAACCTGCCCCCCATACCCCTAACCCCAGCGCCGACCCCCAGCCCCTTGTGACCCTGCTCCGCCCTCTGACCCAGCCCCCAACCCCACCTACCTGAGCTCTCGCTGCAGCGCAGGCTCCCCCGCCCCGCCGCTCAGTAATTGGCCAGCCGACTCTCGGAACCCCCCAAAGCAGTCGGTGGGCGCAGGAGCGCTCTGCAGCTCGGAGCCAATGAGAACGGAGGTGGGCGGGATCAGTGCACTCAGCCCCGCCCCCGGGTTGGAGACGCACGTGGGGAAGCGCTCACGGGAGGGGGGAGAGTGGAGGGAGCGATGGCCATTGGCCAGGCACAAGCTGCGCGTGCTGGGCCTGTACCTCCCCAGCCAAAATGAGTCACGTGGTTCAAGGCCAGGCCTGCTGGGTGGCGCTCAGCCCCCCACTGCCCAGCTGCTGGGGGGCGGGGGGAGCACCCCAGGCAGGCCCCATCTCTCAGTCTGTGCGGCATCCAGCGCCCTTGGGGCCACCTGCTGCAGCCATAATGCCCCGAGCAATGACTGCTAGGCTCTTTCCCAGCCTGGGGTCGGGGGCTGGCAGCCAGGACACCTGGCTCTGGCCCCAGGTCTGCTGCTGGCTGACTGCCCATGCAGGCCAGCTCCCTGCCTTCCTGATGTCTCCACTGCCCTGTGGGATAGGACAAGGGTGACCGGGTGTCTGGTTTTTGAACAGAACCTGTGGTCAAAAAGGACCCTGACAGCAGAGCTAAGGCAGGCTAGTCCCTACCTGTCCTGACTCCATGTGCTGGCCCCCCCCGGGAACTGCAGGGACAGTGCCTGTGGGTGAGAGCAGCGCGCAGAGTTGCCTGCTGCCGTGCCTCTGCCTAGGACCCAGACCTGCCGGCTGCTGCCGGGGCGCAGCACGGAGTTGGGATAGGAAGGAAGCCTGCCTTAATGCCTCCACTGCACCACTGAGTGGGAGCCGCTGGAGGTAAGCCCACGTCCCAACCCCCCCAATCCAGAGCCCCCTCCTGTACCCCAAACCCCTCACCCCCCCATTCCAACTCCTTGCCCCAGCCCAGAGCCTCATCCCACACCCTGAACCCCTCTGCCCCAGCCCTCAGAGCCCCCACTCCCAGTTAGAGCCCTTCCCCCTCCCCAGCCCAGTGAAAGTGAGTGAGGGTGGGGGAAGAGTGAGCCACCAAGGGAGGGGAAATGTAGCAAGCGGGGGGCAGGGCCTAAGGAAGGGGTGGGGAAGGGGGGTGTGGCCTTAGGGAAGGGGCAGGGCTAGGGTGTTTGGTTTTGTGCAATTAGAAAGTTGACAGCCCTAGACAGGACTGACTGTCCCCTCCCTTCAGTCTGTGATTGTGAGGCAGACTAAGCCCTGAGGCAGATGAAGGCTGTGCACCTGTCAGGCTAGGCAGGGAGCTGGGTTTGGGATCAGCTGTTGGGTACCCTCAGTGCCCCATAGTGCAGACAGGAAATGACCATGCCCTTACCATGCCAGGATGCCAGGCCTGGGTGACAGATTCTTCCTACAGAGTTAGCCAGACACAACTGCTGGGCAAGATGTCCTGGGGTTGTGAGAAGTGCCCCGGCCTAGCCAGGCAGACTGCTGGCTTGCAAAACTCAGGGAGAGGAGGTGGGATCCCATTTCCTGGGTAACTGAGCTGTGGTGTTTCCAGCTCAAGGGCTAGGCAGGCAGATGGGTAACACCAGGCAGCATGGGCGGGGACCTAGGGAGCCTGAGGGTCTGTGTTTCCAGCAGCATGGAGTCACCTGCATTCATCACAGCCCAGACCTAGCTGTACTGCAAGGGAGAACGGGGGTTCGGGTGTCAGAACACAGGGGCTGCTGGACTTGATTGAAGCTGAGGTCCATCTAGCCCAGGATCCTCTCTTTGGCAGGGTCCAGCACCAGCTGATCTTGGGTCATAAGCTCAGCAGCAGGAGGTTTTCTTTCTTCCTTCCCAAACTGTCCACAGAACTGTTAACTCCGGATACTCCCGTTATCCATACAAATCTCCAGTCTGTCAGGGAATGGTGTGACATTCTCCACCTCAACCCCACTGCATGGCGCAAATCACACATTGAACAAAAACTAATCTTGTATCTGTTCCAAATGAGCTGCCTTCCTCTTGTGTTGAACATTCCCTTGTGTGTGTGTTGTGGGGAGCAGCCAGCGCCTGGTCCCTGGAACACAGTGGGAGCCTAATACACTCCATAGGACTGGGTTAATGCTTTTCTCCCCTCCTTGGGCTCCAGGAGGCCTGATATTTACTGTGATCGCTGCAGGGCCCAGGTCACAGGCAAACAGAGGTGGGAGCACGACTTGTGTGTCTGTGGCTGGACAGTGGGGATCTAAGGCAGATCACACGGGCTCTGAGACAGTGAGGAGATTCCACCCCCTGGCTCAGCTGCTCTGGGTGCAACCTTCAACTACTGTCTCAGGACTCCATTGCACAGTCAATGATTCTGTCTGGCCCCTGCCCACCTGGCTTGGCTAGAACATCTTTTTGGATTAGGAAAAGGACCAGTGGCGACTTCCCAACTCCCACCACAAGGAGGGACTCTGATACTGGGGTCTCTGTCCCCAGGAAAAGGAGCACCCCCGCAGTGGGGGCCATTTCATCCCAGCCACGGTGCCCAAATTAAATAGATCTCTGCTCATCCCTCCAGCACGTCTGCCACTTTGTCACCTCTCTAGAGCCATCTCACCCCTAGGGGCAGAAGCATCAGTGCTGGAACTAGGGATGCTGCCAAGCCCCTGACTTGAAGTGGTTTCCATCATATACAGGGTTTATGGTTTGGTTCAGCACCCCCTCTATACCAGTTGTTCCAGCACCTCTGGGCAGAAGTTATTGTACTTGGTAAAAACAAAAAGAAGAAGAAGAAAAGAAAAAGTGCAATCAGAACCCCTTTTTTTAAACTTTATGAGATGAGAAAAACAAAAGAGAAGATGGGATTATCTTTTATTCAACCACCTTCTGTTGGGGTTCCCAGACCTGAAGAGCTCTGTGTGGCTTGAAAGCTTGTCTCTTTCACCAACAGAAGTTAGTCCAATACATGATATTACTTCACCCACCTTGCCTCTCTAATATCCTGGGATCAACACAGCTACAACAAAACTGCGTACAAGATACGTATTCATGCACTTATTCAGTATAAGAAATATTCAAGCATTCAAATAATTCAAAGATTCAGAAATATTAAACTATAGATCTTAACATGAAAGTGCTGGTCATGAAAATAACATATGTAACAAACACTGGTCATAAAACTAAACCTGGCATTTTCTTGGATAATGGTGTCTGACTTCTTCCACAAAGACATCCAGGATCAGTTCTGAAGTAAAAGCATTTTCATATGACAGGACAATTAGGTTTCTCTTTCTTTCATGGATATTTTCAAACAAGAAAAGGAAACTTTACTAGCTACAGCGGATGCTCCAAACAACAAGACTACTATAGACATTTTTAAAATGCCATGGGAAAGCCTCCACTAATTCCTTGGCGACAGCTCAGACTTCTTCAAATGCTTTGCAATTTCTCATCTCTATCAGTGCTTTAAATAAAGGCATTTCTGCTTTTACCTTTCTCAATATCTAATCTGAGCAAGCACACGGTGATTCCAATTTCAAGATGCCTGGAGAGCTGGTGGAGTAGGTTGCTGACAAGCTTTTGTATAACATGGAGTTCTCAGAAAATCTCCTTTGCAATTCATCAATGAATTCCTGAGAAATCTGGGACCACTGATGCTCATTTACACTTTGGAATCCTGGTAAGTACTCAATGACTATGAAATCTGGACATTTTGGGGGCAGTACCTTGGCTTTTTTGGTGGCACTTCTTAATATTGATGCTTCATTACATGCATCTTTCAAAATGGTGCTTGGGTGAAATCTCAGAAAAAAATCTCCAAATGTCTCTTTTGTTGAAGTTCTTCACAGGCAGGGTCCTTGAGAAGGTAATTGTTCACAGGAGCAAAAACGTTTAAAATCATTCTCATAACCTCAGCTAAGGTGAGGATTTGGATGATTCTGTAACTGCCACCAGCCCTCTTGCTTCAGTGGACATATCCACTCACAAAGTTTGACAGAAAACTCTGAATCTCTTCCCAAGGTTTTCAAGTGACCAGTCCAGCTTGTTTCCATGAGCTTTTGCAGGTGCTGCCCTATTTTCACTTTGGACCTGTGAAAACAATGTGTATAGAGTTACAATTTTAGAACATATTTGGCACTGCTGAGTTCTTTCTTCCCACACACGAGTAACCACCAGATGTAACTGGTGAGTCATGCAGTAAGTGTCAGGTATTTGATTGTTTAATTTCTCTTGCAAAAGAATCTGTGCCCTTCCTTTGCACCTGGACATAACTTTGGCACCATCAGAGCAAGAACAAAGTATTTTGAGGGTCAAGACTCAGTGGAAGTCTTTCACAATTTGTTGTGAGAAATCTTCAGTAGTGAGGCCATGCAGTGGGGCTAGTCCAGTAAGTCCTTGGCTTTGCATAAAATGGCGGAAAATTTTCTATATTCACAGCATCCCTTGTCATGTTACATGTCAGGCAGAACTGGACACCACCATTTTTCAGAATAATTTTCAAATATATCTTTCAAAATCGTCCTCATGATATCAATTCTTTCATTCTGAATCTCAGCAGAAATGTACTTTGCATTTTTCAGAGTGGTTTTCAGCGCATCCTTGAATTTTGGTTCTTGTCCTGCAGTAAATCTATGCAGATGGAAGAAAATTCCTGATGAACTGTTTAGAGTAAGTCTACACTTAAAATGCTGCATTGGCACAGCTGCACTGCTCAAGTGAAGCTGTTCCTACACCAACAGCATAGTTCATCCACCTCGTCAAGAGACAGTAGCCACTCTCCCGTTGACATAGCGTTGTCTACACAGCGGTTAGGTTAGTATAACTAAATCGCTCAGGTTAGTGTAAGTAAGTGATATTATTAAACTGATGTGTAGATCTGGCCTTAGTCTGTGAAGTTTATGACCTCGTGATATCCTTTCAGAGGCAACTTATTTATCACAGCAAACTGGATAATTTTTGTTAAGGTTTTAAAATACTGTTTCTTTCCATTCGTGAGTATGAGACAAAAGCAGCAATTGTAGCACCTGAAAAAAAGTTGATTAAAATAAGCATCACATTCATAATTCAGTAACGTTATTGAGCAAATGAGTAAACTGAAATCATAACGTTTGTCAGGGTTTTGTAGGCTGGATCTGCCACATCAAATCTTGGAGTTTCCTCAAGTTTCTAGGGGCTGAAGAGCCTGTTTGGAAAAGCTTTTTTTCTCCTTCTCTTGACACAGTCGCTCATGGTTATTCAGGGTGCAAAAAAATCCCTCCTTTCTTAGTTTTCCAAGACTAGGGCTTTCTTTTCTGATGTCAAGCTGTTGCAGTGTTTTCCCATTAACTTTAATAGTCTACCATTGTCTTTTCCTGGGTCATACAATGCTAGTTACTAGGAGCTAGTCTCTGGAGGGGAAGGCAGCCCCTCCCTGCCTGGTCTACACTACGTGTTTAAACCGAATTTAGCAGCGTTAAACCGATTTAACCCTGCATCCGTTCACAAAACGACGTCCTTTATATCGATATAAAGGGCTCTTTAAACCGGTTTCTGTACTTCTCCCCGACAAGAGGAGTAGCGCTGAAATCGGTTTTGCCATGTCAGATCAGGGTTAGTGTGGCCGCAAATAGACGGTATTGGATGGAAAGCGTTGCACTGTGGGAGCTATCCCATATTCCACAGTCTCCTCCACCTGGAATCTGGGTTGAGATCCCAATGCATGATGGTGCAAAAAGTGTCGCGGGTGATTCTGGTAAATGTCGTCACTCATCCTTCCTTCCGTGAAAGCAACAGCAGACAATCATTTCTGAAAGGAAAGACTTGACACCAAGTTGTAGAATCCGAGGAGGCAAAAGCTGCTTTTCTGAGCTCACCTGCTCTTTATTATCTAAGATTACACATGCGCAAATGCACAGCACAATTCAAGTTTCCTACAAAATCTTCCATCACGAGCTCAGAAGCAATAGCAAACTACAAAACATCCCCAGCTGCAAACACAGTAGTCAGTGTGAGAAACTGCAGAAGAGGCAAGCTACAAAACACTGCCAGGTGCAGACGAGGCCGACTGGTGGAAAGTAACGGGGGGGGGGGGATGGAGGAAGGCAAGTTCCTGCGATAAGCAAGCGGGTGTGCCAGCTTGCAAGCAAGAACAAAATGCCCAATTAAAGGGGCACCCAGGCCTGTGGGCCCGGGGTCATTCCTACATCCCCCTATTTTCATCTAAATATAGCTGTGGGCACGGTACCCACGCAACTGTTTCTCAAGACGGCCACGTCGTCAGCAGACAGCCTTATAGCTTTGGCCGCTGAGGACCAGTAGCTATACAGCATTGATATAAGGAAGAAAGCACTGAATAAAACAGCAGCAGCTCACAAGTCCAGCAAGCCCAATTATACAATATCCAAAGGGCTGTTCTTAGCCAAATAAATCAGGTAGCCACCCAGTGAGCCAATTCCAGGATCCGCTATATTCCACGTCTGTCTTATGTTGTGAGTGAGATTCTTAGCTCCTCCAATCGTCCCTCAATGCGAGCGGCTGTTATCTGTCAAATTAAAGCAACACATATTTAATTAAGGCACAACCATGATTGATGCTTTAAAAGCAAAAAATCTATAGCACTCTATTGTCTAAAATCGCATCTCTTAACTCATGCTGCTCTGAATTCAAAGGCCAATAGCTGAAGAGTTGCATTTTGCTTTGACTGCATAGCATGCCATTTACCAAGTTGGCGTGCATTCATATACAGCAGTGCTGGAACTCCACCAGTGATATCGCAAGAAGACATATATTCTGCTTTGCTAAGCAATGTCACCAGAGGAATCAGAGTCTCCTGACAATTCCACAGATCGCTGCGCCGTTGCTGAATAAATTTAGAAGGCAACACACAGTCAGTCTCTAGACAGCAGCGTGTGCCATCACTAAGATTGGCAGGGATATAATTAAAAGTTCGTGTGCCACATGTAAAAAACCAACCTGTTGGAAAAATGATATGCGCATAATTAAGGACACCATAACATAATTGGAGCAATTAAATTATTCATATTTGATCTTCATACATCCCTTTGGCACCTTTATTACTTGTGCATATCCATTCTCGCACAGGTGATATTCACACTAGTGGCCACATGAGGGGTGAAAGGGACAAGGCATCTGTGGGAAAAATATTGCACTGGGCCCAGTTAACCATGGCAGAATACGTTATGGAGCAGCTCTGTTTATTAAAGATACGGACTCGTTCTGCGATCCCTTCGGCGATGGCAAACGGAATCAAGCAGGATCCCAAGTAGTTCTCCTGCATTAACACTTTCAGACAAACAAAAGTGGGACATGTTTCTGTTTTGGCTAATTGTTCCCAAATATAAAGGACATCCACTCCCGAGGGAGAGGTGCTGCGCTCCCTCCACTCCCGAAGCTGTCATTACACAAATCAAGCAAACAATTAACATTAAATTAGCAGTTATCTGAGCCAGAATCGCAAGAAGCAGGGATTCGTGGGTTCTGGTTGCTGTGCCGCATCAGCTGCCGCTGTCCTGCAGATACCAGGCCTTGATGTCTCCCCAGGTTCACTGGATGGCATGCAGGTAATTCAGGTCGCTGCCGGCGCCTGGTTAGGCACGGTCTCTGAGTCTTCTCCCCAAGTCAGTTGGAAGTTCGGTATCGGGTTCTTTAGGCTTGGTGCCACGCCATACCTCACCGCTGGTTTCACCGCACCGTGCTGGTACCCACACGGACCTGTATCAGGTGGAAACAGAAGCATACCCTCGTCCACCATGTTATAAGCGGCGCTGGGCCCTTCCACCAGGTCTGGTAGCTGTCGATAATATACCAAGGGTCGTTCCATGGGCACTGAAGCTTTAAAATGGCGATCTGCAGGACAGTAAGAATCTGAATTCAAGGTTAAATAATTTAAAGTAAATAACAAAATATATAATTTCTGCTGTACCTCCTTACGGTCCTAGGATTTCCCCCTGTTTTAAATTGTTTTTCCAAAAGTGTCTTGAGGAGCGGTTAGCCGTCCACAATAGCCTGGCCAGTAGATATAGGGAATACCATGTGACAAGTTGAATTTGCCATTTGATGAAAAAAATCCGAAAATGTGTCGAGAAACATAAGCAGAGCATTATCAGTTTTCAAGTTTCTTCGGTCTCCCATGACCGCAATACAGTGCAGACCTGATTGCAACCTGGGTCGCCGGTGCCACCGGCGTTGGGCTGTAGCCCAAATAAATCCTGAAAGGTATCAAACACGTTAAATGAAATGATCACATGGCTTTAAAAAAGGGAACCATTGTGACATCATCTGCCACAACTGGTTAGCCTCTGTCCCTCTGGATTAACCGCGTGAGGAGGCAACAGGAATCATGGCACAGTGAGGGCGACGGACAATTTGCCTGAGCTTGAAAAAGCGGCAATTTAAAAAACTGCTTAGCCAAAACCTTAGCAGATTGATGAAAAAAGGCATGACTATCAATAGGATCAGAAAACAAGGAATGCATCCGTAGTTGTTTAAGGGCTGAATCAGCATAAGCATTGCCTTGGGTGAGCATGTCCGGCAGAGCGGTGTGGCTTCTGACATGACAGACAAACACCAAATGATGTCGTCGAGACAATAAATATTGCAAGGTAAGGAACAAGACAACAAATCAGCATCCAAGTGAGGGGTTAATAAGGAATGTGGAAGGTGATCCAGCAACTGATAAACATAAACAGTATCAACCACCAAATTAAATGATTGATCACAAAAAAGCCGAAAAGCCAAAATAACTGCTGCAATCTCTGATCGTTGGGCTGACTTTTGAGGCAAGGTAAACCGAGTCTGCCATGCATTAGTATCAGGGTGCTGGTAGGCTACAACCCCACGGGTGGGGGAACCATCAGTAAATACCGTAATGGCTTGTAAGGGTACAGGGGAAAGCTTGGATTTGAGTGTAAGTGGAACCTGTTGTACAATCACTAAACGAGGATCCTTAGGGGAATTATATGCAATGTCTCCTACATAATCACAAAAGGCCATTTGCCAAACAAGGGAATGTTGCTGTAAATGGTGAAATTCGTCCCGGGTGATTGGAAGACAGACCTTAAAAAATCAAACCCAGTCAACTGCAAAGCTCGATGCCGTGCTTTACGAAGCAAATCGGCCAAGGCATCCATATATGGGTATATATTCCGTGGGGGGGGTGAAGGCAAATACATCCATTCAATAATATACACAGAAGTTTTGTCCTTATCAACATATAACACCCCTGTAGGGTGTGGGCAGTCTGTAACAGAGCTAAATTTAAAGGGCCAAAGCTTGGAGGCCGATCAACAAATACATCGGCTAGAAGCCACATTCAACTTATCAACACAAGCTGTAAGAGCTGGAGTAATTTGAATCACATCAGCTGGATGTTTGGGTCTTTCAATAGCTGAAACAGAGGTTGTAACAATTCCGTGGGCAATTTAAAAAAAGGCCTAATCCAATTTAGGTGCCCTATAATTCGTTGCAACTCCACCAGTGTCAGGGGTGTGGGAATTACCACTTCAGGGGCTGCCGGAGAGGCATAAGTGGAAAGCATTTTATGCCCTAGATATAAAAACGGTGCTTCCCTTTGAACCTTCTCTGGGGCAACTATAAGGCCAAACAAACGCAAGTGTTGTTCTAATGCCTGTAAAACAAGGTCATCAACAACAACTCCAGCCAGCAAAATGTCATCCATATAATGATAAATCTCTAACTCCGGGTGTGTTGCGCGAAAATCGCGCAAAGCCAAATCAACAAAATGTTGACACAGCGTTGGTGAATTTAGCATACCTTGGGGCAAAACCTTCCATTGATACCGTTGTGTCGGTTGGGCATGGTTATAGACCGGCACAGTAAATGCAAATTTTTCCCTGTCTGCTTTAGCAAGGGGAATTGTAAAAAAACAATCCTTAAGATCAATAACACACATTTGATAAGAATTAGGAATCAAGTTAGGATTTGGGAGACCAAACTGAAGGGGGCCCATGGGCTGAATACATTTGTTAATTTCCCTTAAATCATGCAATAATCTCCACCCTCCTGACTTTTTCTGTATTACAAAACCGGTGTATTCCAGGGGCTAGTGGAATACTCTATATGCCCTGCTGCAAGCTGCTCTGCAACTAAGGCATGCAAATGTCCCAATTTCTCTCTTGGTAGCGGCCACTGCTCCACCCATACAGGATTTGTTGATAACCACGTAAGAGGCAACGCGGTTCCCATGACTACAAATTTAATTCAATGGTGGCATCAAGCTTCTCCAACAAATCTCTGCCCCAAATATTAATGGGCAGGTGCATTATAAATGGACATATAGTCGCTACTACCTTCTCTTTGGAGTACACTGAAAGCCAGGAGAGACTTCGCCTTGCTGCCTGATTCCCTCCTACGCCCCACAACTCTTTTGTGGGCTCAGAGGGCCAGGGAAGACGGCCACTCCTGCAGGCGAATGACAGTCACGTCGGCTCCTGTGTCAAGAAGACCAAGGAAAACGCGACCATTCACATTTAATGCCAACGTAGGCCGGGTGCCAGTGACCGTGGTGGTCAGTCCTATCAAGGTAGAACCAAAGCCGGCATCCCCTCTTTCCTGCTGTACCGCTCCAGGAACTGAATAAGGCACTAAAATGAGCTGAGCAATAGATTGATCCTTGGGCAGCGTCTGAGGGAGGTTTGTCCAAACTTGCACCTTGATAATCCCTGATAGTCTGCATCAATTACCCCTGGGATTACAAAAAATCCCTTTCGACCCGCATGGGATCGTGGGAGTACACAAGACCTACCATTCCAGCCGGAAGAGGTCCTTTAGCCTGTGTTTCAACTACATGTACTTCACCAGGGAGAGTGAAATCTGTGTTCTGCTGCATAATCAAATCCAACCCAGCGCTGCCTGCCGTAGCAGCCCGTAGCTGATGTTGGCTTTCCTGCCGTGGGAACCTTTTAAGCATGCTGGCACAAGCTGCATGAGGGGGATAATGTCTGCCAGGGTAAGCGACTTTGCTGTTCTGGACGTACGCCCCACTCCCCTTCCCCGGCCCAAACATACAACACCCACCTCGAGTAACATTGGCTGGACTCTTGAGCCTGACCTCAGCCATCGACGAAACTCTCACTTAACCAATCAATCATAGGACCAGGTTAAGCAACATTCTCATAAGTTGATTTTCCAATCAACATGGTACATAGGCAATACCCAGTCCCTCAGCCTCATACAGTCCTTAAACTAGTGCTGACCAATCCAAATTCGTTAATAGCCTTACGAATCTCTCTCATAACAAGAAAAGCGTAGTTGCAGCCCACGGTGCCAATAACGGTAGGATTACCGTCCACGTCCAAGTCCCTGCAACCCAGGTCACAGGGCATACAGCCGTCAGGTCAGCTAATTCTGAGGCTGATAAATCAGGGGACGACTTAGCAGCAGCCACCATCTTTTGAATTGCAGTTTGCTGCGTGCCTTACAGGAAGGTGCCAGTGTCACAGGGACTGGTAAGGTGCCCTGGGCATTGAGGAACAAAGGGGTTATTCCGTGAGAGGCAGGGGCAGGTACAGGGGGGTTACTATTAGGCTTAGAACAGGTGCAGAGGGGAGAATAGTAGGCAAGGCTGCTGGGGACTACATTCAAGCAACGATTGAGCCTCTGAGGAGCAAAGTGCTCCACCGCATCCCTGCAGAGATGCCAGGAGTGCAGCACCTCAATCGGTGCCCTAGGTTCAGCATGCAACGTATAGCCATTTTTTCCCAGTCTGATAATCGGAGGGTCCCGCCCTCCGGATACCAAGGGCATTGTTCCCTATAAGCTGAAGCATAGCAGAAGCTCTTTAACACTGCATTTATGATGAGCCTTATGGAGCAAATAAGACAAGTCATCCTATGTTTTAGCTGCTTTGCTGATAGGAAGCTTCCATACTCACCGGGATCCAAGAAGTCGGATGAATGACGCGTCTGTTAACCCTTGCCGGGCTTGGTGAGCAAAGGCCTTCAGGTCACCGCCTAAGGCCCCTGTTCCAAGTTGCTCGGGCCCACGTTTCGGCGCCAGATGAAGGAAAGACTTGACACCAAGTTGTAGAATCCGAGGAGGCAAAAGCTGCTTTTCTGAGCTCACCTGCTCTTTTATTATCTAAGATTACACATGCGCAAATGCACAGCACAATTCAAAGTTTCCTACAAAATCTTCCATCACGAGCTCAGAAGCATAGCAAACTACAAACATCCCCAGCTGCAAACCAGTAGTCAGTGTGAGAAACTGCAGAAGAGGCAAGCTACAAAACACTGCCAGGTGCAGACGAGGCCGACTGTGTGAAAGTAAGCGGGGGGGGGGGGGGGATGAGGAAGGCCAAGTTCCTGCGATAAGCAAGCGGGTGTGCCCAGCTTGCAAGCAAGAACAAAATGCCCCAATTAAAGGGCACCAGGCCTGTGTGGCCGGGGTCATGCCTACAATTTCGCGCCCTTTTCCCCGGATTGCCCTGTCAGACGCCATAGCATGGCAACCACGGAGCCTTATTTGCCTTTTGTCCACTGTCACCGATGTGTACTGATGCCGCTGACAGAAGGCGGTACTGCAGCACTACACAGCAGCATTCATTTGCCTTCTGCAAGGTAGCAGAGATGGTTACCATCCCTGTTGCACCGTCTGCATTGTAAATTGTGATGAGATGATGGTTATCAATCATTTTGTACCATTTGCAATTGGAAAGTGGCAATGACGTATATCATCATTTTGTACTGTCTGCTGCTGTCATGGGTGCTCTGCTGGCCTCGCTGAGGTCAGCTGGGGCGCATGGACAAAAATGGGAATGACTCCCGGTCATCCCTTCTTTTATGTTTTGTCTAAAAATAGATCAGTCCTGCCTAGAATATGGGGCAGGTCTACTAGAGGCCAGAGAGCAGAGCCGCTCCGGGTCAGAGCCCCAGAGATCCCGCAGAAATGATGAGCTGCATGCCATTCTAGGGCGTGCCCTGCAACAACCCCACCTGTGCTTCCCTCCTCCCCAACCTCCTGGCTACTGTGGCGTGTCCCCCATTTGTGTGATGAAGTAATAAAAAATGCTGGAATAAGAAACACTGACTTTTAGCGAGAGAAAATGAGGGGGAGGCAGCCCCAGCTGCTATGATCTAGCAGGACATTAAAGGGTTGGGGGAGAGGATCGCAGCCACCTGCTACTATGATAGTCCAGGGAGTACAGATCTTTTCTTTAGACGAGGGGGGAGGGCTGGCTGATTGGAGCTCAGGCTCCAGCTGCTGATGAGACGGTTATCCAGCATTTTGCACCGTCTGCCAGGAATGACAGGGAGTCATTCCCATTTTTACCCAGGCGCCCTTGGCCGAATCACCGAGGCCAGCCAGAAGCACTCACGGCTGATGACGGTTTTCCACCATTTTGTACCGTCTGCCATCAGGAAGGAGGAAGGGGATGCTGCTGTTTCATTTGCCGCCGCACCGTGTTCACCAGCAGCATGCAGTAGACATACGGTGACACTGAAAAATGGCAAGAAATGATTTTTTCCCCTTTTCTTTCATGGGCCTGAGGGGGGTAAATTGACGAGATATACCCTGACCGTCTGGACATTGTTTTTGACCTACAGGCATTGGGAGTCAGCCAAGAATGCAAATGCTTTTCGGGGACCGAGGGGACTGTGGACAGCTGAGTCCTCAGTCCCCCTCCTCCCTCATGAGCGTCCATTTGATTCTTTGGCTTTCATTTCGCTTGTCACATAGCACTGTGCTGTGCCTCTGTCTATCGTAGCCTGGAGATTTTTTCAAATGCTTTGTCATTTGTCTTCTGTAACAGAGCTCTGATAGAACAGATTTGTCTCCCCACACAGCGATCAGATCCAGTCTCCCGTATGGTCCATGCTGGAGCTCTTTTTGGATTTGGGACTGCATCGCCACCCGTGCGATGTAGAGCTCCACACTGGGCAAAACAGGAAATGAAATTCAAAAGTTCGCGGGGCTTTTCCTGTCTACCTGGCCAGTGCATCCGAGTTCAGATTGCTTTCCAGAGCGGTCACAATGGTGCACTTGTGGGATACCGCCCGAGCCAACGCTCCAGAAATCGACGCTAGCCTTGGTACATGGACGCACATCACCGAATTAATGTGCTTAGTGTGGCCGCGTGCACTCGACTTTATACAATCTGTTTTACAAAACTGGTTTATGTAAAATCAGCATAATCCTGTAGTGCAGACATACCCCAAGACTAGGGCTTTCTTTTCCAATGTCAAGCTGTTGCAGTGTTTTCCCATTAACTTTAATAGCCTACCATTGTCTTTTCCTGAGTCGTACAATGCTAGTTATTAGGAGCTAGTCTCTGGAGGGGAAAGCAGCCCCTCCCTGCCTGTAGTGAGGTGGAGCTGAATGTTGCAGCACAAATTATGAGTGTTACCTATACACAAATTCAGTCTGTACACATCTCATGATGACCGTCCAGGTCAGAACATTACAAGCCTTCATAAGAGACTTGACCTGACATATTTGCACACAATGCATGCAGCCAGTAGATTACATTGCACATTCTTTAGGGGTTCAGATCCCCTGTTCTCACCTTGTGGTGTCTGGACCCTGATAGTCACAGAAATGTAGAAAGAGCAACAGATTCTCTTTTCCTTGCTGCAGTCCAGTCAACCATTGCATTCATATTTGATTAAGCCTTTGCCCAAAGAAAAGGCATTTTTCCAATTGCAAAATCCAGATGTGATAAAAGCCACATCAGCTCCCCTTCCACCAGCATTGCCAGGCTGTGCATACATCGGCCAAGGAAAACAAAAGACCTTATCAGCTTTAACAGAGATGGGGCTCAGAACCCCATTGCCCATCAACATAGAACCACGTCTACAATCCAAAGTTAAATTGACTCAGGGATGTAAAAAATCCACACCCCTATGTGCTGTAGTTAGGTGGACCTAGCCCCCTGTGTAGACCAAGGGCTCCAGAGTCCTCCCAAAAGTGACGGGGCCAGGGGTCCCCACCCCCAGCCAAGCTGGAAGCTAGAGCAGGGCCAGGGAACCCACACACACACACACCCGGGGTGGGGCGGAGTGGGGTGGGGGCGAAAGCCTATTGCTTGCTCTCCAGACCCCCTGCCCAGGGCAGGTGGAGGGACCCAGCTCGCCACAGCTGCCCAGCTGGCTGTTATCATGGTCACGCTGCGGCTCTGAGGGCCCCACCCCCACTCTGAGCTGGGTTGAGGAGAGCCATGCGGGCAGCTGTGGGAAGCTGTTGCGGAGTCATGGACCTTCCACCTACCGGGGGGAGCCAGGGGCTGCTCTGAAGCCTTTTTGCACTGCAGGCAGATGGAGGCTTCGCTGCGGCTCCCCACAGCTGCCCAGGCTCCCAGGTTGGCTTGGCTGTAAGGTGGGGTGTCAGGAAAAAGGGGGCAGGATCCGTCCGCCCTGGTGAAAAGTGGATGGGCCAGGCCCCCCCACTTTCAAAAAGTGGGAGGGCCCTGGCACCCCTGGTTCTGGCAACACTGGTGTAAACAGAGGCCTGATCTACATTACAAGGTTAGGGGTGATGACAGGACAGCTTACATCGACCTAACCTTGTGCGTCGCTGTGAAGCATCTTCACTCAAATTTGGCTCCAGCTGACATAGGTGCCTCTCTAGGCCAATGTTATAACCGAGTGGCAGACAGCTGTGGTCATAAGAAAGAACATAAGAACGGCCGTACCGGGTCAGACCAAAGGTCCATCTAGCCCAGTATCTGTCTACCGACAGTGGCCAATGTCAGGTGCCCCAGAGGGAGTGAAGCTAACAGGCAATGATCAAGTGATTTCTCTCCTACCATCCATCTCCATCCTCTCATGAACAGAGGCTAGGGACGCTATTCCTTACCCATCCTGGCTAATAGCCATTTATGGACTTAGCCACCATGAATTTATCCAGTTTCCTTTTAAACATAGTTATAGTCCTAGCCTTCCATGACCTCCTCAGGTAAGGGAGTTTCCAAATTATGTGGCTGGCGTGAAGAGAACTTCCTTTTATTTGTTTTAAACCTGCTGCTTAATTTCATTTGGTGGCCCTAGTTCTGATTATGGAACAAGTAAATAACTTTTCCTTATCCACTTTCTCCACATCACTCATGATTTATATACCTCTATCATATCCCCCTTACTCTCCTCTTTTCCAAGCTGAAGAAGCCTAACCCTTTAATCTTCCTCGTATGGGACCCTCTCACAAATCCCTAATCCATTTTAAGTTGCCCTTTTCTGAAACTTCCCAAGTGCTAGAATATCTTTTTTGAGGTGAGGAGACCACATCTGTACACAGTATTCGAGATGTGGGCGTACCATGGATTTATATAAGGGCAATAAGATATTCTCAGTCTTATTCTCTATCCCCTTTTTAATGATTCGCTGTAGCTAGGTCGATGCAGTGTTGGTGTAGAGTAGGGTTGCTTATGTCACTGTTACTGGCTGTCCCACAAAGCCCCACATGACGATACCATCAACACAAGTGCTCCTGGTGAGGCCGGCAGAAGGAGCCAAGCGTGTGCACACACAAGCAATTTAATGACTGTGCCAATATAAGTTAGGTCAACATAATTTTGAAGCATAGACATGGCCAGAGCTAGGTCATTGGATGAATTCTTCTGCCAACCTAGTTACCACCTCTTGGGCAGGTGGATTAATGGCGCCAAAGGGAGAACTCCCCTGCCCATCGCTGTGATGAGTGTCCACACTACCATGGCGCAGCTATGGTGCTGCTGCTGCTGCTGTACCGTTTCAAGGGTAAACAAACCCTAGGAGTTCCCCTTGACCTTGCAGTAGTGTTGCAGTCCCTGGACAGTCCTTCGAAGGCTGCTTCAGGGCTCTAGAGGAACCTTCCAGCTCTGGGCAGCCCATCCACACACTCTCATGTGATCCAAAAGCAGCTTTCTCCTCTCCCTCCGTTTGAAAGGACTCTTTCCTCTCCAGACAGGTAGGCAGGGTCTGGCACAGAAACTCCAGCATTGCCCCCTGTGCCCCCACTTTGTAGGGCTCCCTGCAAAGGCCCCTCTCTGCAGACGTTTTCTTACCCAGGGTTACCCATCTTTTATTGCAGCAGCAACACAATGCAGTTGCCAAACGTCACTTAGCTGAAATGCAGTCAATAATACTGCCCGCCGGCCCCTGGATTTGAGGCTCTGGCCTTAGGCCTACAAGCACGCACCTGAGGAAACTCAGACTAAGAAACAGGGGTGAGGGGACTGGAACACATCTTCCGGCAGGTGGGGAGGGCAGGGCAAAGAAATTGAGGGCTATGGGCCTGAGACAGGTTCACCCACCATTTGTCCCACTGGTGTTTGCCCTGCACAGCATGGAGCCTTCTGCCCCTTGGGGGATCAGCCCTGGGGCAGTTGCTGGGATGGCTGTCATCAGCAACTGGAACAGAGGCAAACACTTTGCAGGCTGGGACTCAGAACAGCCACCTCGGCATGGAGCCAGCTGCACTGGGACTGGTCTCATGTTGATAATGCAGCTGGGAATTCGGGTGCAGACCGGACACAGAGTTTATGGCTCATCATGAGCCAGAGTCCAGTGCCACCCGCAGGCAATGCTGGAGCCCTGCACCAAGCCACATGCCAAGGCTGGAATTCACCAGCAGGTTCATTACCAAGTGGTGAAACACAGTGGCTCATTCAAGCCTGGCCACAACCTAAAGGGTCATGGAGCAGCTCAGCTCCAAAGGCTGGAAACCCAAGGCCCAGCCAGCATGTGCGTCTGCCAGGCCCAGAGCTGTTGTTTGCCAGGGATCAGAGAGGGGCCGGGCGTGGGGTTGAACAAGATAACCTGCCCCTCCCTGCAGCCTCCCAGCACCAACCCAGGGAGGGACCTGCCTGTGCCTCTTCCCACCAGCCCGGTGTTTGCTCTTCAGCATGGCAATGGTGTTGTTTCCATACACACTTGTCCAGAGCCAACAGGCCCCTCCAGCTTGGCACAGTTGCATGGCACTGCAATGCAAACGCCACCACACCCACCCTTCCCTTCTGACCCCTTGGCAGCTAAATTTCATCCCTTAGATTGAAACTCTCCTCTACCTTCCTTAGTATTCACATGCAGGGCATCTCAAACTGAGCAATGCATTCCAACCATTCTCCCACCCTGAATGGCACCAGCTCCAGGACTGCACCCTGAGAGCTGGCCAGACTGGTTCTAAATTACCTGGCCCAATAAGAACCTAGCCAGCCACGAGCTCCTGAAGCCTCTGTGGGCGTCAGGGAAAAGGAAGACGAGGTTACACCTTGGACAGGTGCTGTTATTCTTCGAGATGTCTCACAGCCCCACAGGATGCTCTCACTGATAGGACGCCTCCTCCTGGCTGCAATGGGCATTAGCTTTTTCCAGGTCTGACACCCACTTCTGCTCGTCACCACACACCTGCTGCCTCCTCTCTCTCACCCTCTTCTGCCAGGATGATCTGTTGTCATGGCTTGGCCCTCCGGGCAGGTCATGTGTGTGTTTCTCTTTCTGAGGTATCAAAGTTACTTCCTCCAAGATGGCCATTACCCCTTCACTTCCTGGACCAGGTCTCTTCCCCAGTGGCTGGTAGGGGAACGCGAGCCTGCTGTCTACTCTGGGTTCCAGCTTAGGGACCCTCTAATCAGCAGCCAAGGTCTGCACCCCCTTAAATCTTGCCACCTTTTCCTGAACCCTGCCACATAGTTTCCTTCTTTCCCTCTCAACTGTCCAGAGTGGCTACAGACTCCTCACTGCAGCACTATTCTACTACCAGCTTACTGGCTTTTGCCTACCCTGCCTGCTCCTTCCCATCTGAGGTGGAGCATTATTCCGGAGTTACTCAGGCCAGCTAATTCCCCTCAGTTGTGGCCTATCCAAATAATTGGTCTCATTAACCCTTTCTAGGCTGATGTGCTATGAACATCCCATCACAGGTCCCCTATAGGGGCTTCACTTCAGGTGCATATGCGCCTCTTGAGGCCTTGTCTGGAAATTTTCCTTTAGAATCAGTTCAGTCCGCTCATGCGCTCTATACAACCGCGCTCCGAGGGCTGTGTGATCCAACTGCTGTCAGCAACTTCTCCATCCAAACATCCAACAAAAACAGTCCAAAGCAGAAGGGAAGGAGTGGAGCAGCCATACGGACACACACCTCAAAGAACCAGTTAGTGCACAAGGTGAGTATCCTTTTCTTTGAGTAGCGTCCCCATGGGTGCTCCACTGCAGGTGACTTCTGAGCAGTATCCTCACAGGGAGAAAGGGGCTTCGGAGTCAAGTCCAAGACTGAAGACAAAACAGCAAAACCAATCACCACAACAGATCTGAGGGTGTGGACCAAGGCATAGTGTTTAGAAGATGTGTACACTAAAGCCTATGTAGCAGTTCTCCATATCTCAGGCACTAGGTTGTTTTTGAGTAACGATGTGGAAACTGCCTGTGACCAGGCAGAGTGTGCTATAATCATTTGGAGAGGAAAGGCACCAGCTGCATCATAGCAAGCAATAAGATACTCAGAAATCCATCTCACCATCTCTGTGAAGAGATCATGGGCTCCTCTGACCCTTCTGCGATGGAGACAGAATCTAGGTGATTTCCAAAATTGCTTGGTCCTATCCAGACAAAAGGCCAATGCCCATCACATAGCTAATGTGAAGGGAATTCTCCCACTGAGATTTAGATGGTTTAGGGAAAAATACTGGCAGAACAATAGACTGGATGGAAACCTATCAGTGCCTTAGGTAAGAACTTTGGGTGAGGTCATAGATAGGAGGAGGAGGGGTGCCTTGGGGTGTCTGTCCTATATTTTTATGGTGTTAGGCCCCTCTTAGAAAACATTTCCACCTGTGATTCAGGAGTCAAAAAGTCTCCAGGGGAGGATGTCTCCTGCTGGTTTCCCCACCTGTTGGAACTTTCTTTGTGCTGAGGACTCTGTTTACTGCTGAAATGCAAATGAAGCAGAGCACACATTCTTTTGTTTCAGACAGAGCTATTTGGGCAGGGTGTGGTTTGGAACCTGTGTTTTGTCTAATAATTGACCTCCTTTATGATGGCCTGGAAACATTCATAGAATATCAGTGTTGGAAGGGACCTCAGGAGGTCATCTAGTCCAACCCACTGCTCAAAGAAGGACCAACCCCCGATAGATTTTTATCCCAGTTCCCTAAATGGCCCCCTCAAAGACTGAACTCATAACTCAGGGTTTAGCAGGCCAATGCTCAAACCACTGAGCTATCTCTCCCCCTGTGAATAGAGTGACCAGACAGCAAGTGTGAAAAATTAGAACGGGGTGTAGGGGGGTAATAGGAACCTATATAAGAAAAAGACCCAAAAATTGGGACTGTCCCTATAAAATCGGGACATCTGGTCACTCTATCTGTGGAAGATGTTCAGTAAAGGTTGCAAACTTGTAATTCTTGTGAAGTCAGACTTGGCTGTGGCTGCCTTATAGTTTGCCACCTGAAATCGGAAGGTCATGGATGAGGAGGCCTTTTGGTCATAAAGGTCTGACTTCTGGTCTTTCAGTTAAGGGGTAGCCCTGGAGTAATGCTGTTTATCCCACTCGTTTACAGGATCCACCACCAGGGAAGGAGGTGGTAGTGGTGGAGAAGTGGAGGGGGACAAATTCTGAGTCCCTGGGGGGAACATGTTTCTTATCTGCCCATTTGCAATGTGGCAGGATGGTGGAATAATTTGCCACACAGTCTTTGCTGGATCCAGGAGCACTTCATTAATGGGTAGTGCAATCCAGGTGGGTACTGCCCACTGCCGAATGCTCAGGAGCTTGTGTTTGAGTCTTAACCTCCTCACAATGTATCTCTGGAGGGTGTCTGCTGCCCTCTCCACAAGGTCCTGGAATTGGCAGAAATCATGGTGAGGGAGGCAGGACTACATTCTATGGAGATACACACAAAATGGGTTTGAGGGATAGCCTGTTTTCCTCTCTAGCCTTCTGTTCTTCAAAGGTCTTCTCATGTTGGGGATTTGGTGGAGGAGAATGTTTGACCCTAGTTTCTGGTGCAGTGGAGCCAGAGGTCTGGCAAATTGCTGCCAATACACTGCCCAAGGAGCCCAACATGGCCATATTGGGAGGGGGGGGCGCATACAGGAGGGGATGGTATCCAGGACTGATGCCACCATTCCTGATGTGGGCAAGGATCTTTGTCAGAGCATGGGTTCCTGCAATGATGCACAGGGCAGCCTGCCAAAAAGGCCATGCACTGGCCCAGTGCTCCACTTGCTTGCTGCGGCCAAGCAGCCACAGCGCTCGTTCCTCTCCACTCGGCCCAGCTCTCCCCTGCTCACTTGATCTTTTGGCCAGAGGGGGGTGGAGAGAAGCCCTCAGCTGCTGTGGCTCTGCTCTGGCCCCACCCCAGCTCCTGCCCCCAGAGGCTTGTACCACTTGGTGGAGCAAGTAGGGGGGAGGAGAGGGGGAGGCTAGCCTAGGCAGTGGGCCCAGGGGTTTCTGCAAACAGCTGGGTCGTGGTGCGGCCTCCCTGCCTCCACCCTGGGCTCTGGGCCCCTGCCAGGCCTGGGGCAGCGCTGGTTGGAGGGTGCTGACCATGCAGCTGCTCACCCACCCCCACTCGACTCAGCTCCACCTTTATTTAAAAGCAGAGGCCAGGAAGCATGGGGGTCCTGGACTATGCTGGGCAGGTGGCGGCACCGGCACCCAGTGGATGGACACCCCAACCAGTGGGTGCTCCTTGCTCCAGGTAAGCCCTCTTGGCCTGGGCCCTGCAAAACAACTGGAGTCCCTTTGCCACATCCCCCCACCAGCACCCCTGAGGGAGACCCAGTGCCCCCTGCTCCATCCCCCCATGAGCACCCCTGGTCTAAGGAGGAATGTGGGTCTGGTCCAGTTCAGGGGGTTTGGGCTGGGGAGGGATGCGGGTCTGGTCCTGTTTGGTCTGGGGAGGGATGTGGGTCTGGTCTGATTTGGAGGGTTGGCCTGGTCTTTTTGGGGGACAGCTGGTCCTGATCCTAGTCTCTTTGCCCCTCTGCCTGGGGGAGGTGGGAGCTTGTTCTTTACCGACTGGTTTCTGAGCCTTTTGGGAGAGTGAGGGCATATTCCGACTCCCTCTGAAACCACAAGGGCCAGAAAAAACTGTTACTAGCCTTTCTGTAACTGTTCTTCGAAATGTGTTACTCATGTTCATTCCACATTAGGTGTGTGCACGCCGCATGTACCGTCATCATAAATTTCCCCCTCAGTGGTATCTGTCGGGCTGGCTCTAGCAACCCCTGGTGCCACACGCTTATGCACTGGTATAAGGAGCACTGCCAGCCCCACATCTCTCATCCCTGTTGCCAGCTAACTCCAACGCAGGGGCAGGAGGATGGGTCATGGAATGGACATGAGCAACACATCTTGAAGAACAACAGTTACACAACGGTTAGTGCTTGCTCATGTCCAGTCCACATTAGGTGACTCACAAGTGGTACCCAAGGAAGTGGGCTCGGAATTCATGGACATGCTGACAGCAACACTGCTCTTCTGAACCTGGCATCATCTCGAGCCTGTTGGGCGATGGTGTAATGGGAGGAGAAGGTATGCACTGATGACCAGGTCACAGCCCTGAATGTGTCTTGGATCAGGACCTGTGCCAGAAATGCCACTGATGAGGCCTGAGCTCTCGTCAAACTGGTGGTCAAGATGGCAGGAGGTGGGAAGCCCAACTGCTTGTAGCATGTATGAACACAGGAGGTTTTCTGTGAGATTTTCTGGGCTGAAACCGGTAGGCTTTTCATCCTATCTGCTATTGCCACAAAGAGTTGCATGGATTTACGGAATGGCTTGGTCCACTCAATGCAGAAGGCTGGGGCACATCTAATGTCCAATGAGTAAAGACATCGCTCCTCTGAATTTCTGTGCATTTTCAGGAAGAAAACTGGCAGAAATGAGCCTGGTTATTGTGGAACTGCAAGACCACCTTCAGAAGAAATGCTGGGTGGGAGCATAGTTGAACCTTGTCCTTGAAGAACACTATGTTCGGTGGTTTTGATGTAAGGGTCCTGATTGCCGAGACAGGGGCTTGGACTAGATGACCTCCTGAGGTCCCTTCCAACCCTGATAGTCTATGATTCTGTGACTCCTCTGGCCAAGGTAATTACCACCAGGGAGGCAAACTTCCAGGAGAGATACAGCAGAGGACTTGATGCTAGCAGTTCAAAGGGAAGGCCTGAGAGTATTGACAGGATCAGGTTTAGGTCCCATGGTGGAACTGCTTTGCAAATTTGAGTGTAAAGTCTTAACCCTTTAAGGAAGCAAATGGAAATCTCGTGTGAGAAGACTGACCTACCGCTCACCGGAGTGTGGAAGGCCGAGATCGCTGCTAAGTGTTCCTGGATGAAAGCGAGGGCCAGGCCTTGTTGTTGCTGATGGAGCAGGTATTCCAGCACAGACTGGAGGGAAGACTGAGTCAGGCAAAGACCTTGTTGGGAAGACTATATGAGAAATGCTTCGACTTGGCCATATAAATAGTTCTAGTAGACGGCTTCCTACTACCCAGCAAAACCTGGTGAACTTGCTCCGAACAGGCCTGTTCCTCCGGGTTCAACCATGGAGCTTCCACGTGGTGGAGTAAGCAGCTGTGATCTTGTCAGAGCAGGTCCGGGAGGGGTGGGAGTGGCAGCCAGGGAACCACTGACAAGTTGAGTAGTGTGACAACCCAGCATTGACGCAGCCATGCAAAGGCTATACGAATAACCCTTGCCTTGTCCCACTTGACTTTCAGAAGGACCTGGTGCACCAGAGGAACTGTAGGAAATGCATAGAATAGGAACTCTGTCCGTGGAAGCAGGAAGATGTCTGAGAAGCTGCCCGGGCTGTGTCTGCACAGCGAGCAAAACTGTTGACATTTCCTGTTCGGCCTGGTTGTGAACAGGTCTACCTGGGGAGACCCCCAAACTCTGGAAGATGTATCTGGTCACCTCTGGGTGAAGGGATGACTTGTGGTGAGAGGAAAAAGATCTACTGAGGTGATCTGCCAGAGCATTCCAGGCTCCCGGAAAATGGGAAGTCTCAAGGTGGATGGCGTACTTCATGCAGAAGTTCCACAGACGGATAGCCTCCTGGCACATGGAGGAGTGCGCTCTTCCCTGCTTGCTGATGTAGAACATGACTGCTGTGTTGTCAATTAGCATTCGTACTACTTTGCTCATGATCTGGAGGAACACTCGGCAAGCTAAGAGGACTGCTCTGAGCTCTCTGATGTTTGTGTGTAGGGAGAGCTCTTCCTCAGACCACAGGCCCTGTCTCCTGAGGTGTTTGAGGTGAGCTCCCCACCTAGATCAGATGTGTCCAAAACTAAAGACAATGAAGGCTGGGGGTGTAACAAAGGGAATGTCTGCAGTTACTGACTGTAGGTCCTTCCATCAGTTAAGGGAGGCGAGGACCAGGGCGAGAACTGTAAGCACCGAGTCCAAGTGGATTTGGTGAGCACACCGAGGCCAACCAAGTCTGCAGAGGTCTAAGGTGCACATGCCCATGTGTTTCAAAAGTTTGAGGCAAAACCAGGCTGTCAAGATGGGGTGGGCTTGACCTCAGATATCAAGAACCAATGTTCTCCAGAATCAAGCCTCTGGAAAGGAGGCTCTGGCCTGGATCAAGTCTAGAAGTGCCCCAATAAACTCTATTCTCTGGACTGGAGTGAATGTTGACTTCTGCTCGTTTATCAACAGGCCCAGTGCTCAGAAGGTGGCTTGGACCAGGCTGATGCTGTTCTTCACTTGAGCCTTTGAGTGGCCCTTGATTAGCCAATCGTTGAGGTATGGGTACCATCATTGTGCATTTCGTAGAAATCCGAGGGGCTGCAGACAGAACAAAGGGGAGGATGGTGAACTGATAATGGGTCTGGTTTATGATAAACCTGAGGAAACTTCTGTGGTCTTGGAAGATGACAAGGTGGAAATATGCATCTTTCAAGTCAACGGTGGTTCCCTGGATCCAGGGAGACCATGCAGAACCTCAGTTTCTTGAGATAACTGTTGAGGTGATGCAGGTCCAGGATGGGTCAAAGATGCCCTTTGGCCTTCAGGATTAGGAAATATCTGGAGTAAAACCCCTTTCTCTCTCAAATTCTGGGGCACCTCCTCCACAGTTCCTACCCGTAGGAGGGCTTGTACCTCGGGCTCAAAGTTGCTTATGAGAAGGGTCCCTTAAGAGGGATGGACAGAAGAAAATTGAAGGGTAACTGTCCGCCACCATACTCAGCACCCAGTGATCTGAGGTGCTGAGGGACCACGCTGGACTGAAGTAGGAGAGTTGGTCTGAAAACAAAAAGGGGTTTGGGGGGAGGATCCAAGGCAGGAACTGACATATTGCCCTCAGGCACACCTTCAAAAGCTCTGTTTGGGGCCTCCTGAGGATCTGTGCGACCCCGGTAGTGTGGCTGAGGTGGATTGGTGTGGTTGCCTATGCTTCTAACCCCTGCTCCTTTTCTCGAACAGGTTCTGACACAGTAGTGTAGTCGAGAAGTGGGCTGGTTGCTGGGGCATGAAATGCTTCCTCAAGGAGCTGGGGAGTAGAAGCCCAGGGATCTGAGGGTGGCCTGGAGTCCTTCAGACGGTGGAGCTGTGTGTCCATTTGCTCTGTGAAGGAGGTACCCTCGAATGGGAGGTCCTAGATTGATTGTTGGAGCTCCAGTGGTAGCCCTGAGGGTTGAAGCCAGGAGCATTGCCTCACAAACACTGCAGAAGCCGTTGTTCTGGCTGCTGGGTCAGCTGCATCCAGAGCTGCTTGGAGTGAGGCTCTGGCTACAGTTTTCTCCTTCTCTAACAGGATGGAAAACTCTTGGCTGGAGTCCTGAGGCAGAGTCTCCTTAAACTTGGCCATAGAGTCCGGCATATTGTAATCATACTTCCCACGCAGGGCTTGTTGGCTGGAAATACGAAGCTGTAACCCAGGCAGCAAATACATTTTTCTGCTGAACAAGTCTAGCTTCCTTAACTTTGTCTGTTGCCTGCCTGGCCTTGCCTGTCCCTCTCATTGGCTGCTGTGACCACAAGAGACCCAGGAGGAGGGCCAGAATACAAGTATTCGTATCCCTTGGCCAACACATAGGATTTCTTTTCTGCCTTCTTTGAAGAAGGAGGCAGAGAAGATAGAGTGTGCCACCCAGGGACCTGACTGGACCCATAACAGCCTTGTTAATGAGTAGAGCAACCTTGGATGGGACTGCTGTGGACAAAATGTCAATGAGACTATGCGCTAACTCCTTGAGTACCTCCACCTCCAGCCCCATGTTAGCAGCTACACTGTTTAGAAGCTCCTGATGGGTTCTAAAGTCATCTTGTGGCACCACGCTGCTCAATCCCAAGACAGCTTCATCTGTGGAGAAGGAGGAAGAGGCGTGAAGCAATGGGGTCTTCCTTCTCTTGTTTGGTCCCAATTACATTCCCCAGGCCCACATCTTGTGTGTTGGTACTGGGCTTAGTACCAGAGTCTGGGTCAGATGCAGAATGTTGAGGTGGAAGGGCCCTCCTCTTGGACACAAGCAAATAGGAATGGTTGGATGGTGGTCCTGGTACTGGGGGGAAGCCCCACAGGTTCAAGAATGGCCACTGGACCTGCATTGGCCATTGTCCTCCAGGCCAGGCCGCTGGCAAGCGGACCTACAACAAGATCTGGAGGGATGTAGGATGAGTAGTGGCAGCAGCTCTTAGGCTGGGTGCAGGGCTCAATCTCCAACTCCAAAGAAGAGCTTTCCTGAGGTGATCATGAGGGAGTGGTGTCCCTTACTTCTCCTGGTCAGTCATGAGGGTCTGGGGATCGGTGCTGGATCAGGGAAGGCCTTGTCAACCACAGGAGGGCCAGTTTGCCTGTGGTCAGTACTGAGGCCCCTGGTGCCAGGTAAGAGCTGAAGCTCCATGCTCTCTTCTGCTCGTCACACTCATGGGAGCCAGTGGTTGTCCCATTGGTAGTACTGGGAGGGACAGTGGGTCCCTGGCCACTGCAAAGGCCTCCAGGGTGAAAGGCACCATGATCCTGCTGGCGTCACAATGACTCCCCGGCATCAACGGGTGATCCCACTCCAGATTCAACAGCACCTGTGGACAGAGTAGAGTCAGTGGTGCTGCTAGGGCACTGGAGGTGGAGTGGCAGCCTGACATGGGTCACACTCTGCTGCACTCCCCTTGTTTGTCCTTTCTTGAGACCGAGGAGCATCCCCTCTCATACTATTGCTTCTTATGTTTCTTTCTTGTCACCGTAGATGGAGAACAGTGCCAAGAAACATGGGGTGCTGGAGGGGCACTTCGCACTGAAGCTGAGGTGCTCCATGCCAACTCGCTTGGCTTGGACACTGGCCTAAGTGCGGCTTCCATTAGGATAGCCCTTAGTCTAGCCTCCCTGTCTTTCTTTGCACAAGGCTTGAAGTGTCAACAGAGTTGACAATGCTCTCATATGTGATCCTCTCCCAGACACTTCAGACAGATGGAGTGTGGGTCGCTCACCAGCATAGACTTGCTGCAGGAGGCACAGGGGTTGAAGCAGGAGGACAGGGACATACCCAGCCCCAGTGGCAAAGGGAGCCCCTCTATGCTAAGAGAGGAAGCTCTATCTACGCCAATGGTATTTACACTGCTACTAAAACTAAGACTAAAACTAAGCTGAAGAGAAACCACTGAATAACACTTTGCTGAAGCAAGAGTTGTTCCAGCGACTGTCACGGGGGGTAAGAAGGAATTGAGAGGGTGCGAGGCTGGCAGTGCCCCTTATAACAGCACATATGCAAAGCATGTGGCACCAAAAGGCACTAGAGCTGGCCCGACTGACACCACTATGGAAAAAATTTCTGGCGATGGTGCACACGGTATGCACATACCTGATGTAGAATGGACATAATCACTTGAAGAACTTGCTTTTCATATTTAAATGAAATCTGTGATTCCCCCATAATCCCGACTCTGGGAGCTGGATCTTTATGGCTGAAGGAATACAAGGCACTATCAAGGCCTTGAGAAATGGGCAGGGATAGGGGGGTTGCTAGTAAAATGGTGCCTGAGTCAGGAGGTGAAGTTAGGCAAATTGGTCATAGTCAACTTTGTAACTGTTAGGTAAATTAGACCTTTTCTGGGGAGGTGAGGGACTCCCTGTCAGAGCCAGGGACTTAGCAGGAGCTAGCTGTAACTGCTAAGCACAGAAACAGTTGACAATTGTGGAAGAAACAAACTCCACTCAGGTTGGAAGCAATAAAATCAGACACAGCTTTATTCAAGCAATTGCAAGGGAAGAATACAGCTGGCAGAGAGCATCAGTGCCTCAGTTTCTCCAAAATACAAGCAAAATCACGCAAGCATTTATACCTCTTTTTGACCTGCATTAATTAAAAACATCTGCATTTTATTTAGGCTATTTGCTATCTATTCCAGTATTTTCTCATTTTCTCTTCTCAAAACATCATTATCTCAAGGCTAGGTCAAACTGACTACTCTGCTATTTTCCACTCGCTTCTGACATGAGCCCTGCTTCTAGAGGTCTCACAATATTAGGCTAAGACTTAGCTCAACGGTTGCTCTGTTTCTTACACTTAAATGGCAACTTAAACCCTCTCTTTCTTTTCCTGCTTCCACACTAGTGAGTGCTATGCAAGCAGTTGCAGGCAGACACAGCCCAAGTAAAGCCAAACCTGCGGGCAAGAGGTGTAGGGGGTAAGTTAGGAAAAGCAGCTCAGAAGGTCTATCGACAGCCAAAACCACGGAACAACTGGAAGTGATGGGTCCTATTTCAGACTCTGCTGTATCTGATGGGTCCTTACAGTATTTAGGTGGGAACAGTTAATTCATATAATGTGCTATTGGGCTGACCAGCCTTTGGACTAATAAAGGTACTTTCAGTTAAAGTACCTTTATTGGGTGGGCAAACTTTTTGGCCCAAGAGCCACATCGGGAAATAAATTGTATGGCGGGCCATGAATGCTCACAAAATTGGGGATGGGGTGTGGGAGGGGGTGGGCTCTGGGGTGAGGCTGGGGATGAGGAGTTTGGGGTGTAGGCGGGTGCTCTGGGCTAGGACTGAGGGGTTCAGAGGGCAGGAGGGGGATCAGGGCTGGGGCAGGGGTTGGGGAGAGGCTCAGGGGCACAGGCTCCATGTGGCGCTTACCTCAAGTGTGGTGCAGCCCTGACCCAGCGCTCTGGCCAGAATGTCAGAGCAGTCCCAAGCTGCATGGTGTGGCTCTGATCCAGTGCCCCGGCCAGAGCGGGAACGAGCCACATGGTGTGTCCCCCGACCTAGTGCCCCAGCCGGAGCGGGGCCGAGCCACATGGTCAGTCCCCTGACACCGTGCCCCAGCTGGAGCCAGAGCGGGACTGAGCCACATGATGCATCCCCGACCCAGCGTCCCGGCTGGAGCCCCAGAGCAGGGCTGAGCCGTGTGCGGCCCACGGGTTGTAGTTTGCCTATCCCTGGTGTAGACTCATTGAACCTTACGGGGAAGGGATAAAGATGCCCAACAATGGCAAATATCAACTATCGCCAAAGTTGGCCACATGCTATTTACACTGGCCCTCAGCAGCTGAAGTAGCTCAGCTGGGCCATGCATCTCAGTGCTTGGAAGCAGAAGGAATTTCAGATCGAGATTCCAGGCTCTGCACGTCATGGCCTTTGGCTGGACAAAGGCAAAGGAGGGAGACGCCAAGCTGGACTGTTATTCAAAGGTGAATGTTGTGCAATAGGGCCCACGATCCCCCAAAACATCATCAAATAAAAGGGAAAACTAAAAATCCAGCTGTCAAATGTTTAGAGTTCTGTGTCATGGGTGGTCACACCAGGGAAGTGCTGTCTGGGATTAAAGCCTATGAAGCCTGTTATGTGCCTGATATTTGTGCCCCCACCTCCACCCCCTTCGTCTCACTCTGGGTGGCATTGGAACCCCAGGGGGAGTGGTTCAAGGGCAGGAATAGTCCCATGTCTGTTTAGATGCACTTTTCTTTCAATCAAGATGATGCAGAAGGCCCCCCACCTCCGTGCTGGGGATGATTCCCACCTGTGAACAGCAATGGGGACATTTCAAAGTGGAAAGCTACTTTAGGATCTTGTGCAATTACTTCTCCTGCTGTGTTCACCACCAAATGCCCCTTGGCCCAGGGAAGCATCCACAGGCCCATTTTCCAGTGGGGGGGAAAGAGAGAGATAGGCAGCGTGACTTGGAAAAGGTTACATAGAAAATGCAGGGCAAAATGGGGAACAGAGCTCTGCTCTCGATGACAGCAGCTCTAGGTCTGAGCCAACAGCACCGGGCCTCACACAACAGACTTCAAATTGCTGACTTCAGGCCACCACACAATGAAGCTAACCATTCTCACCCACCTTTGTGAAAGACAGATCTGTAGGCAACAGCGTGCTGTGCAAGTGCAATGGAGTGCCCCTAGCCATCTTCTCGACATTTAGCCCAGAGGTTAGTAACATGGCAGGGAGGTCACATGGCCCCACTGGGTGGCATCAGCTGCAAAGCTATGAGAACTGGGCTCTAGTCTTGAGGCTGACACTTATTTTGCATTTTCCTTCTCAGTGTTCATAGGGAAGGGAGCTGTGTGACTCTTTGGGGGTGTTGTCCCTGACATTAGCAGGGCCAGGGATTGCACCCTCCATCAGGTGTTGAAGAACCACAATTTAGTTGCATACAATATCGCACCATTTCCACAACACAAGCATTTAGAGCAAGGAGCAGAGCCTTTTAGGATAGCAGAAAGCTTGCCTTGCCCATGTGATGGGGATGGTCATGATTCAATCCAGACTTAAGATCTTAGGTGCCAGTTTGTGATATCTTACAGGAGTCAAGTATCAGTGGGGTAGCCATGTTAGTCCGGATCTGTAAAAAGCAACAAAGAGTCCTGTGGCACCTTACAGACGTATTGGAGTATAAGCTTTCGTGGGTGAATACCCACTTCATCAGATGCATATGGTGGAAATTTCCAGAGGTGTGAAAAGGGCCCCATCCTCCCTGATAGAACTGACCTCGTTATCTCCAGACTGATTATGGCCTGCATATTTATTCCTGCCTCTGGAAATTTCCACCACATGCGTCTGACAAAGCGGGTATTCATGCATGAAAGCTTATGCTCCAATACATCTTACAGGAGTGACATTTTCAGAGGGGGTACCTGGCACTTACATGAAACTAGTCTCGTTCAAGGGGTCTCCTGTTGGGCCCCAAAAGCATTCATCACTGTGAAGACTCTTGGCCAGTGCATTGACAACCATGTGGCAGCAAACAGGTTAGAACAGCCAGCACTATTCATTGCCTTGCTTTAAGTACTGGGGTTTTATCAGTGAAGTCAGTGGCACTGTTGCAATTTAGCCATGTTAGCTGGTTTTTGGAATATAAAATGCGATGATTAAGGTGTCGATCCTGCAATGAGCCCTTTATGGAGCTGGGGCCCAAACACTGTTGCAGTCTTGGGGAGAATCCAGTCTCAATTCAGAAAACCAGATAAAATTTCAGACAAAGTAGTTTTAGCTTTATATTCAGTACAAATGTTTATTTTTGCAATGAGAACCGCACAAAAAAACCTTTAGTATATAAGTGAAAACTCTATGAATTCCCTTCTACAAATGTCTAAAGTGTTTAATACAAGTCTCAAATTCACTGACAGAATTATTTGCCAAGCGTTCCGTGCAAAAAGTACAGTGGGATTGTACGTTTCTCTTATTCTTTTGTACAGGATTAAAGAGGAGGAGAAAATAACCAGGATTACATCATTTAGACTAGACTTCTATAGCAAGAAGATGCATTCTAAAGTCCATAACTGTTAAATCATACACAAGGGGATGGGGTGCAGGAAATTAAATAGTGTATCATCTGAATTACAACCCAATTATAAACACACACAGTAAAACAGGGGAAAAAACATGAGAATAGCAAAAAAAACAAAAAACCCCAACCAACCTTTGGCAGAAAAAAAACTGAAGGAACCATTTCTCCAGCTAAAGATACCACGTTATGGTCATCATTCGGCGACGTGTAAAAACCAACAAAAAAATGCACAGAAGAGAACAAGAAGAGTACAGCTTAAAGTTACAGAGTATGTAGTTGCAACCTGTAAACGTTTCCAGATATTTGCAAAAAATGCAGAGGTGAGCAAGAAAAGAAAAGAAAAAGAAAAAGAAAGAGACTACTGGATTAACCCACCAGTCTAAAAAATGCTACCACTACTCCGAATTATTAACTACTGACAATAAAGGTTTGGCAAATTTCAAATGCAAAAGAGGGTTGAACATTAAAAAAAAGGACTAATATCGCTATTGACTAGATACAGGGGGGTTTGTTCTTTGCATACATATAAATTATATAATATTTGTTTTCTTTATTTTACAACCTAGAGTGCTCTCTTAGAAGTTCCAGCACTTCCAATTGGTTTGTTTTCTTCTTTGCAATGTGGTGGATTTTATGTACAATTGCAATGAGTGTGTGTGTGGTCACTCTTACAGCGGATGTGCACTTAAAAATACCCGGAAACCCTGAGCTTAAAATTAAAGAAGGGAGGAGATGATCACCCAAAGTGCTTTCATAAGAAGAGGAGAGCGCTTGGAAAGAGGAATACTGCCCAAGAAGGGTGAGAGATGGAAGCAGGTCACCTCATGGCTCTGCATGAGGTTCAAGAGATGTCGTTGGAAGAGGTTAGAGGAGAAGCCAGCGGTTCAGATTTCCCCCACTACGATCTTACACAATGCACAACCAAAAAAAGATTGAAATCCAGAGGCAATTTACAGACTGTGACACAAGCCTGTTCTGTAGAGGATGCAGTTGAAGCCTTGGGAAAGGACTGTAAGAAGCGACTGTTACTAGCCCTCTGGACATGGGAATGCCACGTTCCCCACCTCTCTTTCATGCCCTACAGTGCCATGAGGTTTTGCTCCTGCCAATTCTTGGGGATCAGAGTAAAATCAAGCATATCCCCTATTCTCCTGCTCGGCACAGCACAGAGAATCTGCCCAAGCCAGGAAAGCCTGCCCACACTTTGCCCAAACTGAGGCCCTATCAACCATTTGCCAGCAAAATAAGGGTGGCTCTTAATTTGCATAAAATGATGCCAGTTGTGTCCATCATCATCATGGCTGGAGGCCTTGGCACACAAGAATACTACAAGTCCCAGCTTGCAATGATCTTGGCCAGGCCACTAGCATGAGCACAGGATACTGGGATCTTTCAAGATTGCAGTTGTATTTTAAAGTTAAGGGCAGCCACCACTTGTTGATCCACACTGGCACATCTCATCTAAACAAACCCACTGAGCTCTGAGGCTAAGCTGCAGCCAGTCACTGGTCCAGCCTGGGGCTCTGCAAAGCAAGGAGAACAGGGATGCTGCTCTTTTGGGTTTCTCTTTGCAACAGCAGCAGGATCAGCTGCTAATGAAGTTCCGTGGTGCAGGTTCTCCCAGACAACGGAAATCAGGACTTTTCCACTAGAAACACCAAGGGGCTCTAATGAGACAAGCAGTTCACTGAGATGATTTCCTGAAAGAGCCAACAGAAAAGTGGGGCTCTACATTCCCAAGCACAGAGAGATCCTCACCTGATGCAGTTAATAAGCTCCCTATGATAATTACATAGAATCAAGAACTATTCCTCATGCCATCACCAGACAAATCCTGGACTCTGCTTCTCTGGGTTTGCCTGTGGCTATGGATAGCACAGTGGGGAGGCCAGAGATTAAGAGCTATAGAGATGAGGGACTTAAATGTCCTGACTATTCTCTTGGTCAGTACAAGTTTCGATCGGGAGGAGCCTGTCACGTTTGACTGAGTGTTGCTTCATTAGAGTGGAGGGTAGGGGACAGACTTGGGCAGGTTTCTGGGATGGATTTCTAGACGTCCTTGCAGCTTTCCCACTACCCCAGCCTCAGACACAGCACTAGGTCGATCATGTTAGCTAAGAGAAACTTAAATCAGGCTGATTTCTTCTAAACTTATTCCCTTTCCCACTGGCAGCAGAGAGCTCTAAGGGATGACAAGAAAGTAGCTTAGAAAACACCAAAGTCAACTTATGGCAGACAGTCAAACCCTACAACCTGAGGCTGCTATTTCAATGCTTGCTTGGTCACTGAGACAATAGCAAAGTGGAGTTTATCCATACTAGTGCCATCTAATCTGTCCCCTGTCCTGACTTGATCTTCCCAGGGATAGCTGCACCCAGTTCTCACACTGAACTAGGTCTGGAATGTGAAGAGAAGGCCCTCTCACCCCATCGTCCACCCCCCACATTCAAACCTCAGAAAGCAAGTACCAATGGAAGCCATCAGCTCTCAAAATAAATAGCTTGACCAAGGCTTGGAGAACCCCAGCTCTTGCTCAGTAGGGCAAACGCCACTTCTGGAGTTAGGAAGGCTCTTGTGCTTACTTTACACAGTGTCAGCTACGTCTGCATCACGATCTCAGAAACTGGGAAGGGACTGCGCTGGTTGTCTGAGACGCTGTGGGTGTCAGCGCTTGGTGTCCTGATGTGTCCTCAACAGCAGGATGAAGCCTTCACATAAGATCAGCCTCACTACACCTTGTGCAGGATCATGTTGCTTTGGCATGGCAGCTCTCCTGGCCCTCGCTTAGGAGGGAAAATGCACACTGGCTACCTGGGACAAGCTTCCCCCCAGGATGGGTACAGGAGCATGAGAACTCCTTCCTTTCCCCTAGAGCACAGTCAAGGTATAGGGACAACCTTTCCTCAACAATTCTCACCCCTTTAAACAACTCAATCACAAGTAGGATTCAAAGAAATGTCAGTACGACACCATCTTTTAAAAAAAAAGAGATGAGTTTATTCCATGATCAGTACAGACCAAATGCATATTCACTGTATTAAAGTAAAACCAATCAATTACTCCAGCGCTCACCCCATACTGACACACCAGTATTGTACTGTATAGTGGGTATTTATGGCACATAACATTTTAACAGTTCATAGAATAAAATTAAAAGAATACACACTGAAGGTGCATGGGAAAGCGCCCGCTGCTAGTGAGTGAGATTTGATAGGTGGTGGAAGGAGCCTTTCCAAAACTGCCACCTCCACTTGCCCTCCTCTCAGCCACTCCTTTTAGGTATAAAAACTTTTTTTTAACCATATTTTATGACATTTTTAAAAAACCAAAATGCAGCTTTCTGGTTTTACAGTTAAAAATATAGACTAAAAGTTTGAAACTGAGCAAAATATAAGCAGTGTTTTTACACCGAGTTTGGTGGCTCACCAAAACCCTCAAACAAATATATGCCAACTATAGTCACTATACAATACAGCCACGGTCAAACACTAGTGACAGGGTGGTAGCTTCCCCTGGTGTTACTGGTTTCCCCACTCCACTCTATAACAAAGAGACAATTAATACCCAGTCAAGAGTTGAGCAGTGACAAACTGCCTGGAGGAAAAAAACAGACTGAAAGAAACTGACTTTGGTTGGTAGTCTAGCTCCAATTCCCGGACCTTCACACAATGCTAAAACAAAAACCTCACTCAAATGGCCAGTTACACTTGACACCTCCACTGTACTATTCCCTTTTTCACAAGCGAACACTTACAGAGAATGGCTCCCAGCTAAAGGCTTGTGGGAAGTTAAGTTAAAGGCAAAGCCAGTGATGAAAGGACCAGACACAGCTTGTGTATTTTCCCAGCTGGACCCCAGGTCTCCCATTCCTGCCAGGACACTCCCATAGGCAGCCTCTCAGTGAAGAGCATCTCTTGCTGTCATGACACAGCACTGTTTATTCATAGACATTCTGTAACTTAGAACCTTTATGGATAGAAAAGGTGTGAAGAACGTGAAGTCCTGGATATACTGTGAATACGTTTGGCATAGAGAATGTCGAGTGATCAGGGCACCCTTCCCAGCAGCTGCATGTCCAATCAAACCTAGTACGTAGTTGGCTTGTCTTGGTCGGTCTTTCTTCAGTGTGTGTGGGGGGGCAAAAGTCAAACTGTAAGGCAGACTCTGCTGATCCTTCTGAGGCCTCGACTGAAAGATCTGCAATGGTCATACATGCAGAAGGGCTGCAGGAACGCTCCCCCTCCCAGCCGCTGTTAACACTACGGAGAGTCAAAGATTCGCCGGGAAATTGAAGAGTCAGGAGAAGAAAACCAGGCGCTATTAGAAAAGATTCTCTTCAAATATTGCCAACAAATCGCTCTGGAAATTCATGTCGATAGTAGCTGCCATCTGAAGGGGGAGAGGAGATAAGAGAATTACAAAGGCTGCAGGATTGATGCTCACAGGAGTAACACTGCAGGGATGCTGCACTTGACTCAATGGGGTGGCATTAGGGGCCAGGGGTTTTGCTGGGCTACCTAAACTTTTTATTGGTATAATCTAGTACTTTTGCCCTATAAAAGTAGGCCTAAGTTTCCTGGCACAGTTGTCTGCCAATCCGTTGAAGTTGGGAGTCTTCACTCAGTTCACCAAGGCATCAGCATCCCAGCAAAAGCACTCTGCCTGAACATCTGCCTCAAACTGCGCCCCCCATCAGAGTGCCCAAATAACCCCGCCCCCCCACTCACCGCCTCTCTGCGCCTTCGCTCCTGCTCCCGTTTTCTGGCCATCTCTCTCTGCTGATCCAGCATAGACTGAGAGGACTGTGGCTGAGAGCTCTGTGCTTGGGGTGCAGAGGCTGCAGCTGACACCTGCTGCTGCTGTTGTTGCTGGTGCTGCTGCTCCTGGCGTCTTCGGACTTCTTCCTGAACTCTGCGAGCTTGCTCCAGGGCATCCTCGTCATCACGACTCCTGCCAAGACCCAAGAGTGTCATTAGAATGGTGGGGCCCTTTGTGCAACCTCATAAGGCATACAAGTTTCCTGAACAGCTCTATGGGGGTACTGCTGGGTCTTTCTTCCACCCTGTGGGCTGGCTCATCATTGCTGTGATGAAGGACTATTTGAGGAAACACCATTTTAGAGTGGGAAGGGATGTCTCAGATTTGGCTGTTTCAATCTTGTTCCTAGTGTGATCGGTATCTTAGATTTCAGAGTAACAGCCGTGTTAGTCTGTATCAGCAAAAAGAACAGGCGTACTTGTGGCATCTTAGAGCGTCTCAGGGATGCCTCCCCTCTGTGATCCTATAACCTTCCTGTGGGAACTCCAGCAATCACTGACATAGTGAAGTCTCTCAGGAAAAGACTCAATGTATTACATTTTTAATGCCAGGTAGCAACTGGAAATGAGGAAGAGCAGCCAGCACCATGTGTCCAGCCATCTCCCCCAGCAAATGCTCCTTGGGGATCCCAGCTGGAGAATGGGCAGCTAAGGGGCTTCTCCCTGTGAAGTTTGTTGCATAGTCAAGCCACCCATTTTGCAACACCCACACTGTGGAATGGGAAGTGCTTAGCATCAAGAGATTCTTGCTCATGTTGCTTCTTGCTTAACAGTACTGTTAGTCAGCTTGAGAAGGAGGAAACAGCAGCTGTTATCCAGATGCCTCACTGGTATGAACTGTGAACAGAGTATGATGCTGGAACTCTACAACTTGCACTGGCTCCTGCATGGGCCCACAACGGAAGCGGTGGCTATACTACACACACTGATTATGTTCAGAGTTCCTGCACTGCAGCATGTAAGTGCTGCCACGTGTCTAGACAAACAGAGCCCAGGTACAACCCAAAGGAGCTAGAGAAAAGATGGTCTGGACAACAGGGCCATGTCAGGTATACCCCTCAAAAGGGCAGTAGAGACAGCTCTACCCTCACTGTCTTCTGGCTGATCCTGCTGCAAAACCTGTCTTTTCCCAAAGAATCAGCAGTGGCTCCAAGGCACCAAGCTGACAAGTGAAGCAAAAAACAGAAGTGACTGTCCCCAATGGGGACATAACTCCATTCACAGCACTTTGGTACCCTGGGGAAACAAGTTTTAGGAGCAATGAAATACAGATGCGCAGGCCTCTCACCTCATCCTCTCCTGCTCCCGCCTCAGCCGCTCCTTCTCCTTTTCCACCTGTTCTGCCTGAGCTTTGAGTGCCTTCTCCCTCTCCTCCTTCTCCCGTGCTGCCCTCTTGAAATGCTCAAAGCTGTCGCTGGAGGACTTTGCTGTGGAGGATGGAGTTGTGAGGGGTTTCTGGACCAAGCTTGCCCACGAGCCCATATTCTTTATTTTCAGATCCTGTGAAGTCAAGAAGGCATTAGTGTTAAACTGGGCCATAGCGAGCAGACAAAGACTCCAGCTAACGTTAACAGCACACAGTAGCATGATGAGTCTGGCATGAACCTTAGTGCTAGGCATTATTGTTACGTTCAGAGAGTCACAGTAAAAGGCCACAGAACTCCCCCAAAATCATTTGCAGAAGGGAACCTTCAGCACTTGTGACCTGTTTCAATCCAGCACAGACTGATAGTTACTGAAAGAGGAGGTTACTTACCTATAACTGGAGGTTCTTCGAGATGTGTGGTCCATATTTGTATTCCACTGAGGGGTTATGCATGCGAAACATGCGCCTGCAATCAGAGCATTTGAAAGTAGTGTACATTGGCGCGTGCATGTGCCCTGGTTCACCTTGTGCTTCCAGCCAAGGTGAGAAAGGTTGAGGTGAACTGGACCATGCAGCCAGTTCCTTCTCCAACACGAATCAGACAGATGCGTAACAGAGAGGAAGGAGGGTGGGAAGTGGAATACAGATAGGGGCCACGCATCTCAAAGAACCTCCAATTACATGCAAGTAACCTTCTCTTCTTCTTCGAGTGATGATCCTTATTATTCCACTGGTGGTGATTTACAAGCAGTACCTAAGTCGGAAGAGGGTGCAAGGATGAGGAAGGAATGGTTGTGTGGAGAACCGCCATCCAAAGGAGGTATCTCCCACTGAGTCCTGCACTAAGACAGTGTGCTGCAAAGGTGTGTAAGAACTCCAAGTGGCTGCTCTACATTGTCCTTAACTGAAAGGAGTCCACAGTCAAAGCCTGAGCTCTCGTGGAGTTAGCCTGCACCCCTGTGGGGATAGGTAGGCCTGACAGTTGGTAGCCAAGTGAAATGCAACCCGAAATCCATTTAGAGATCCTCTAGGTGGAGATGGCTTGTCCCCTGACTCTCTTTCTACTACTGCAACATATAGAGCCTAAAGGAGTTCCTGATTGGTTTTGTTCTCTGCATGCAACAGGTCAGAGCTCATCAGACATTGAGGGAATGCAGTTGATGTTCTTCTGCAGATAGGTGTGGTTTCAGGAAGAAAATAGGTAAGTGAATAGATTGATTGATGTGAAACTGGGAGACCGCCTTTGGTAAAAAGCTGGGGTGTAGATTTAGGGAAAAGAATCCTTCTCTAACACGATAAAAGGCGGGTCCTCTATCATAGCTTCAAGTTCACCAGCCCTTTTCGCAGAAGTGATAGCAACAAGGAAAACAACTTTCATGGAAAGGAGGGACATAGAGCACGGTGGTAACAGTTCAAAGTGTGGTTTCGTTAGCATGGAGAGAACTAGATTCAGGTAACTATTGGGGTGTGATCATTTGGATGGGAGAGGTTGCGATGAAGCCTTTCCAAAAATCTAGTGGTTAGTGGGTGTGCAAAGACAGTGCAACCTTCCACTGGACAGTAGAACGGGCTAATCACTGCCAGGTGGACTCTCAAAGAGTTGAGACAAAACCTGAGGACTTCAAGGACAGAACATAATCCAGGATCAGGGGGATCCCTATCAGTTCAGGCAGAAATACTTTTTGTTGGACCCAAGAAAAGAAACATTTCCATTTGGCTCAGTAACATTATCTAGTGGAGTCCTTCCTGCTGCTGGAGAGGATGTCTTGCACAGCAGGAGAGCACGGGCACGCTAAAGCAAATGCCCATCCAAATACCATGTTCTGAGGTGGAGCTCATGTGGATTGGGATGCCTGATCTCGCTGTTGTACTGGGTCAGGAGATCGGGGAAGCTGTGGAGGGGAATTGGTGGGCAGAATGACATGTAGAGGAGATTGGGAAACCGGAATTGCCTGAGCCAACGGGGTGATCAGAATGACCATTGTGCTGTCTTGTTAGATCTTGCGCAGTACCTGAGGCAGGAGAGGTAGAGGAAGGAAGGCGTAGTTGATTTGGTCTGACCAAGAGAGCAGGAGAGCATCACCCTGAGGGTGGTGACCGAGGCCTCCTCTGGAGCAGTAAGTGGTACATTTGCTGTTTGTGACATGAATAGGTCTCCGGTCAGAGTCCTCCATCAGGTGAAGGTGCTGTGTACTACTGAATTTTGAAGTTCCCTCTCGTGGGAACTGCAAAATGTCTGCTGATTGAGTCCAAGACTACATTCTGTGTCCCTGGAAGACAGCCTTCAGACAAGAGAATGGGGTGATTGATGCACCAATAACAGAGATTGTGCATAGAGTGGCCGATCATGTTCCTGTTATAGAAAACAGCAGTAGTGTCTGACATGAGGAGACCGTGATGGGAGTGAATAAACAGAAGAAAAGACTGGCATGCCTTTCTTACAGTTCTGAGTTCCAGGATATTTATGTATCAGAGGGGTAGCTGTGTTAGTCTGGATCTGTAAAAGCAGCAAAGAATCCTGTGGCACCTTATAGACTAACAGACGTTTTGGAGCAGTAGTGTCTGACATGAGGAGACCGTGATGGGAGTGAATAAACAGAAGAAAAGACTGGCATGCCTTTCTTACAGTTCTGAGTTCCAGGATATTTATGTATCAGAGGGGTAGCTGTGTTAGTCTGGATCTGTAAAAGCAGCAAAGAATCCTGTGGCACCTTATAGACTAACAGACGTTTTGGAGCATGAGCTTTTGTGGCATGCATGTAGTAGAAATTTCCAGGGGCAGGTATATATATGCAAGCAAGAAGCAGGCTAGAGAAACGAGGTTAGTTCAATCAGGGAGGATGAGCCCTCTTCTAGCAGCTGAGGTGTCAGATATTAGGAATGGCAATATACAAAAACCTGTAGGAGAAAACTTCAACCTCCCTGGCACACAATAGCAGATCTTAAGGGTGGCCATCCTGCAGCAAAAAAACTTCAGGACCGGACTTCAAAGAGAAACTGCTGAGCTTCAGTTCATCTGCAAATTTGACACCATCAGCTCATGATTAACAAAGACTGATGGCTAGCAATTACAGAACCAATTTCTCCTCTTTGATTTCACACCTCAGCTGCTAGAAGAGGGCCTCATCCTCCCTGATTGAACTAACCGCGTTATCTGTAGCCTGCTTCTTGCTTGCATATATATACTGCCCCTGGAAATTTCCACTACATGCATCCGACGAAGTGGGTATTCACCCACAAAAGCTCATGCTCCAAATCTGTTAGTCTATAAGGTGCCACAGGATTCTTTGCTGCTTTACAGATCCAGACTAACACAGCTACCCTCTGATACATAAATATCTGGAACTCAGAACTAAGAAAGGCATGCCAGTCTTTTCTTCTGTTTATTCACTCCCATCACGGTCTCCTCATGTCAGACACTACTGCTGTTTTTCTATAACAGGAACATGATCGGCCACTCTATGCACAATCTCTGTTATTGGTGCATCAATCACCCCATTCTCTTGTCTGAAGCTGTCTTCCAGGGACACAGAATGTAGTCTTGGACTCAATCAGCAGACATTTTGCAGTTCCCCGAGAGAGGAACTTCAAAATTCAGTAGTACACAGCACCTTCACCTGATGGAGGACTCTGACCGGAGACACTATTCATGTCACAAACAGCAAATGTACCACTTACTGCTCCAGAGGAGGCCTCGGTCACCACCTCAGGGTGATGCTCTCCTGCTCTCTTGGTCGACCAAATCAACTACGCCTTCCTTCCTCTACCTCTCTGCCTCAGGTACTGCGCAAGATCTAACAAGACAGCACAATGGTCATTCTGATCACCCCGTTGGCCTAGGCAATTCGCGTTTCCCAATCTCCTCTACTGTCATTCTGCCCACCAATTCCCCTCCACAGCTTCCCGATCTCCTGCCAGTACAACAGCGAGATCAGGCATCCCAACCACATGAGCTCCACCTCAGAACATGGTATTTGGATGGGCATTTGCTTAGCGTGCCCGTGCTCTCCTGCTGTGCAAGACATCCTCTCCAGCAGCAGGAAGGACTCCACTAGATATGTTACTTGAGCAAATGGAAAGTTTCTTTTCTTTGGGTCCAACAAAAAGTATTTCTGCCTGAACTGATAGGGATCCCCCTGATCCTGGATTATGTTCTGTCCTTGAAGTCCTCAGGTTTTGTCTCAACTCTTTGAGAGTCCACCTGGCAGTGATAGCCCGTTCTACTGTCCAGTGGAAGGTTGCACTGTCTTTGCACACCCACTAACCACTAGATTTTTGGAAAGGCTTCATCGCAACCTCTCCATCCAAATGATCACACCCAATAGTTACCTGAATCTGTTCTCTCCATGCTAACGAAACCACACTTTGAACTGTTACCACCGTGCTCTAGAGTCCCTCCTTTCCATGAAAGTTGTTTTCCTGTTGCTATCACTTGACGTATTACTTTGCTTTTACGTTTGTTGTGAGGCTGTGAACAGTTGTAGGTCTACCCGTAGTTGATGGCGCGTCGCTCGGAACTGCCGGTTGAACTGTGAGCGTATGACCTAGAACCCCCTTTATCTGTTAGAGAAGGATTCTTTCCTGCTAATACTACACTCCCCGCTTTGTGGTTACCAAGGCAGCGTCTCATGATTTCACATCAATCATAATCTATTCACTTACCTATTCTTCTCCTGGAAACTACACCTATACTGCAGAGTAGAACACTCTCAACTGCAGTGCTCACTCAATGTCTGAATGAGCTCTGCTGACTGTTGCATAGCAGAGAACAAAACCAATCAGGACTCCTTTGAGTGGCTCTATATGTTGGCTGTAGTAGAAGAGAGTTCAGGGGCAATGCCAGTTCGTCAACCCTAGAGATCTCTAAAGGATTAGTCTTTGCGGTGGCATTTCACGTTGTCTGCCTCAACTGTCAGGGGCTGCACTATCTTCTCCACAGGGGCAGGCTAACTCCACGACGAGCTCAGGCTTTGATCTGGTGGACTCCTGTTCAGTTAGTACAATGGTAGAGCATGCCACCTGGAGTTTCTTACACCAACCTTTGCAGCACCTGGTCTTTAGTGCAGGTCAGTGGGAGATACCTTCCTTTGGATGCGGTTCTCCACACAACCATTTCCTTCCATCCTTGCACCCTCTTTCCGCTTCAGGCTATGCTTGTAAATCACACCAGTGGCGAATAATAGAGATCATCACTCGAAGAAGAAGAGAGGTTACTTGCATGTAATTGAAGGTTCCTATTGAGATGCGTGGCCTCCCTATCTGTATTCCACTTCCCACCTCTCCTTCTCTCTGTTAACGCATCTTGCTGATTCGTGTTGGAAGGAACTGGCTGCTATGGTCCAGCTGTCACCTCAACCTTTCATCACCTTGGCTGGAAGCAAAGGTGAGAAACTCGAGGGCACATGCACGCGCCATGTACACTAACTTTCAAATTCGCTCTGTATTGCAGGCGCGTGTTTCGCATGTGATGAACCGACCTCATGGAAACAAATATGGACCACACATTCTCGAAGGGGGAAACCCCTTTCCCAGTTTATAGGTAAGTAACCTCCTCTTTCCAGTGAACTTCAGTCTGTGCTGGATTGAAACCAGTCACAAGTGCATGAAGGTTCCCTTCTGCCAATGAAACATGTTGTTTGGGGGAGTTCTGTGCCTTTACTGTGACTCTCTGAACGTA
>NC_133794.1:18305077-18400915 GCF_003597395.2 Chelonoidis abingdonii | reverse complement strand
CAGCTACGTTAAACAGCACACAGTAGCATGATGAGTCTGGCATGAACCTTAGTGCCTAGGCATTATTGTTACGTTCAGAGAAGTCACAGTTAAAGAGCCACAGAACTCCCAAAAATCATTTTGCAGAGAGGAACCTTCAGCACTTGTGACCTGTTTCAATCCAGCACAGACTGATAGTTACTGAAGAGCGAGGAGGTTACTTACCTATAACTGGAGTTCTTCGAATGTGTGGTCCATATTTGTATTCCACTGAGGGGTTATGCATGCGAAACATGCCGCTGCAATCAGAGCATTGGAAAAGTAGTGTACATATTGGCGCGTGCATGTGCCGCGTTCACCTTGTTGCTTCCAGCCAAGGTGAGAAAGGTTGAGGTGAACTGCGACCATGCAGCCATCCTTCTCCAACACGAAACAGACAGATGCGTAACAGAGAGGAAGGAAGCGGTGGGAAGTGGAATACAGATAGGGGCCACGCATCTCAAAGAACCTCCAATTACATGCAAGTAACCTTCTCTTCTTCTTCGAGTGATGACCTTATTATTCCACTGAGTGGTGATTTACAAGCAGTACCTAAGTCGGAAGAGGGGCAAGGATGAGGAAGCGAAATGGTTGTGTGGAGAACCGCCATCCAAAGATGTATCTCCCACTGAGTCCCTGCACTAAGACAGTGCTGCTGCAAGGTGTGTGTAAGAACATCCAAGTGGCTGCTCTACATTGTCCTTAACTGAAAGGGATCCACAGTCAAAGCCTGAGCTCTCGGAGTTAGCCTGCACCCCTGTGGTGAGTAGGCCCTGACAGTGTAGCCAAGTGAAATGCATACCCGAATCCATTTAGAGATCCTCTAGGTGGAGATGGCTTGTCCCCTGACTCCTTTCTACTACTGCAACATATGAGCCTAAAGGAGTCCTGATGGTTTTGTTCTCTGCATGCAACAGGTCAGAGCTCATCAGACATTGGAATGCAGTTGATGTTCTTCTGCAGATAGTGTGTGGTTTCAGGAAGAAAATAGGTAAGTGAATAGATGATGTGAGTGAACTGGGAGACCGCCTTTGGTAAAAGCTGGGTGTTAGATTTAGGCAAGAATCTCTCTACTCGTCTCTACTCATAGCTTCAAGTTCACCAGCCCTTTTCGCAGAAGTGATAGCAACAGGAAAACAACTTTCATGGAAAGGAGGGACATAGAGCACGGTGGTAACAGTTCAAAGTGTGGTTTCGTTAGCATGGAGAGAAACTAGATTCAGTAACTATTGGGGTGTGATTTTGGATGGGAGAGGTTGCGATGAAGCCTTCCAAAAATCTAGTGGTTAGTGGGTGTGCAAAGACAGTGCAACCTTCCACTGGACAGTAGAACGGGCTAATCACTGCCAGGTGGACTCTCAAGAGTGATGAGACAAAAACCTGAGGACTTCAAGGACAGAAATAATCCAGGATCAGGGGTATCCCTATCAGTTCAGGCAGAAATACTTTTTGTTGGACCCAAGAAAAGAAACATTTCCATTTGGCTCAGTAACATTATCTAGTGGAGTCCTTCCTGCTGCTGGAGAGGATGTCTTGCACAGCAGGAGAGCACGGGCACGCTAAAGCAAATGCCCATCCAAATACCATGTTTCTGAGGTGGAGCTCATGTGGATTGGGATGCCTGATCTCGCTGTTGTACTGGGTCAGGGAGATCAGGGAACTGCGTGGAGGGGAATGGTGGGCGAATGACATGTAGAGGAGATTGGGAACCGGAATTGCGCTGAGCCAACGGTGTGTGATCAGAATGACCATTGTGCTGTCTTGTTAGATCTTGCCGTCAGTACCTGAGCAGGAGAGGTAATAGGAAGGAACGGCGTAGTTGATTTGGTCTGACCAAGAGAGCAGGAGCAGCATCACCCTGAAGGTGGTGACCGAGGCCTCCTCTGGAGCAGTAAGTGTACATTTGCTGTTTGTGACATGAATAGGTCTCTCCGGTCAGAGTCCTCATCACGTGAAGGTGCTGTTACTACTGAATTTTGAAGTTCTCTCGTCGTGGAACTGCAAATGGTCGCTGATTGAGTCAGGACTACATTCTGTGTCCCTGGAAGACAGCTTCAGACAATGAGAATGGCGTGATTGATGCACCAATAACAAGATTTGCATAGAGTGGCCGATCACTGTCCTGTTATAGAAAAACAGCAGTAGTGTCTGACATGAGGAGACCGTGATAGGGAGTGAAACACGAAGAAAAGACTGCATGCCTTTCTTACAGTTCTGAGTTCCAGGATATTTAGTATCAGAGCGTAGCTTGTTAGTCTGGCATCTGTAAAAGCAGCAAAGAATCCTGTGGCACCTTATAGACTAACAGACGTTTTGGAGCAATTGCAGCTTTCGTGGGTGAATACCCACTTCGTCGGATGCATGGATTGCTCAGGGAAATTTCCAGGGCAGTATATATATGCAAGCAAGAAGCAGGCTACAGATAACGCGGTTAGTTCAATCAGAGGATGAGCCCTCTTCTAGCAGCTGAGGTGTGAAAATCAAAGGAGGAGAAATTGGTTCTGTAATTGCTAGCCATTCAGTCTTTGTTTAATCATGAGCTGATGGTGTCAAATTTGCAGTATGAACTGAAGCTCAGCAGTTCTCTGTTGCAAGTCCGGCTCTGAAGTTTTTTTGCTGACAGGAGGCCACCTTAAGATCTGCTATTGTGTGGCCAGGGAGTGAAGTGTTCTCCTACAGGTTTTTGTATATTGCCATTCCTAATATCTTGACACCTCAGCTGCTAGAAGAGGGCTTCATCTCCCTGATGAACTAACCTCGTTTTCTCTAGCCTGCTTCTTGCTTGCATTATATATACCTGCCCCTGGAAATTTACTACTACATGCATATCCGACGAAGTGGGTATTCACCCACGAAAGCTCATGCTCCAAAATGTCTGTTAGTCTATAAGGTGCCACAGGATATTTATGTACATCCTGGAATCTCGGGGAGACCACCTGACCTGAGCTCATCCATGTGGGCTCTTCAGCCTATCAGGGATGCATTGGTGATGATCGTCTTGTCTGGTAGGAGAGAAGGAAGGGAACCCGCATGCATACATGACATGGCTGACTATCATAGGAGGGATGACAGCATGAAAACCAGGGGGTGACGATTTGGTGAGTAAAGGTACTGGAGCCACGACTCAAGGCAGCCAAGGTGGAGTTGTGCAGATGGGGTCACATATGTACACAAAAACCATGCGGCCCAGGAGGGACAGGCAAGTTCTGGCTTGTACACAATGATTGCTCATGATGTGAGCACTGTCTGGAACCCATCTTTCAGTACGTAGGCCCGCACTGTGTCCAAACTGATGACAGCTCCTGTGAAGTCCAGAGACTGCGTGGGGTCTAGGATTAGATTTCTCAACGCTAATGTGGACTCCAAGGGATGAAAGAAAGTTGAGCAACATGGAGGTTGATGCTTGGGCTTCTTGCCTGGATCGTGCAATTAGAAACCAGCCTAATGTCTGACATAGACTGCAAAGATGGAAAAAACTTTGCGGAAGACTTGGAGTGGTGGCTATTTTGAAGGGGAGCACCCTGTACTGGAAATAGTGGGTGCCCACTATGAATCGCAGGAAATATCTGTGGGACGGATGGATATCAATGTGAAAATAAGCAACTTTCACATCGAGAACCGTAAATCACATGCCCTTTTCTATGGATAGGATAATCGCTGCCAGCATGACCATATAAAACTTGTGAATGAACCAACAGATGTCGCCCTTCTTCTTGGGTATCAAGAAGTAAGTTGAGTAAAATCCTGTTCCCTGGTATTTTGTGAGTGTGTGTTCTACTGCTCCCTGTTGTAATAAGGAGTTCAACATTTGGGTGAGAATGCTGTTGTGAAGGCGGTCCTTGAAGAGGGACAGGGAGGGGGGTCTTGGAGAAGGTAATGCGATGAACTCGATCACATGACCCTGGTGGGATGACGTTCAACATCCATTTGTCTATTATCATCACACTCCAACTGTGGGAAAAGAGTGCTAAATGACCCTCAATGGGGGGAGTGTGGTTGTGAGGTGGCAGGTATAGTTGTTGGTAGCTCTGGAAATTGCCTCAGAAATACTTCTTGGTTGGAGGTTGTAGCTGTGATGCTGAAGCTTGCAAAGGAGGCCCAGGAGGAGGCGAGAGAGCTCTGTCTTTTGATGCTTCCAGGGGGTCTTTGAAGGCAAAATTGTGGGGACCTATAGCACTGCTGGAATTTGAGCTTGGGACCAGGAGCATAGATGCCCAGTGAACAAAGGGTGGCTCTGCAGTCATTGAGGGAATGCAGTGATTTATCTGTCTTTTGGTTAAAAGGATGGGATTCACCAAAAGCGAGGTCTTCAACAGTGTTATGTACCTCCCCTGGGAAAGGACAGTTAACCTGTTCCGTAATTGGCATTCTTCGAGATGTGTTGCTCATGTCTATTCCACAGTAGGTGTGCGTGCTCACCATGTGCACCGGTGCCAGAAGTTTTTCCCTCAGCAGTACTCGTAGAGGGCACGCTGCTGCAACCCCTGGAGTGGCGCCTCTATAGCACGCTATAAGGAAGCCGCGCACTCCCCCCACCCTCAGTTCCTTCTTGCCGGATCAGCTCCGACACAGGGGAAGGAGGGCGAGATGTGGAATAGACACGAGCAACACATCTTGAAGCGTGCCAGTTACAGAACAGGTAACTGTCCTTTATTCTAGTGCTTGCTCATGTGTATTCCACAGTAGGTGATTGCCAACTATGTCTGATGGAGGTGGGTAGGAGTTCACAGAGTCCCAGGCTGAAACACAGCTCTACCGAAAACAGCGTCATCCCTGGCGTGGGAGATGATCACATAGTGCGACATGAACATGTATACTGAGGACCAGGTAGCGGCTCTACAGATGTCCCGGACAGGGACATGGGCCACAAAGGTCGCCGCCGAGGCCTGAGCCCTTGTCAAGTAAGCACTTACAATAAGTGGTGCAAGAACCCCTGCTAAGTCGTAGCACGTGTGGATGCACGATGTAATCCACCGGGAAAGCCTCTGGATGGAGATCAGCTGACCCCTCATGCGCAACAAAGAGTTGCGAAGAGATGCAGAACGGCTTAGTCTGATCCAGGTAAAAAGCCAGTGCTCTGCGCACATAGAGCATATGGAGGCAACGTTCCTCATTGGAGCCATGAGGTTTAGGGCAGAGGATAGGCCAGGACATCTTCCTGCCTATGTGAAAAGCAGAGACCACCTTAAGGAGGAATCCCAGGTGTGGGTGGAGCTGAACCTTGTCCTTGTGAAAGACTGTGTAAGGGGGAGGTTGCAGGTCAGGGCCCTGAGCTCCGAGACCCACCGGACTGACGTGATGGCCACGAGGAAGGCCACCTTCCATGAAAGGTGAGACAATGAGCATGTGGCCAAGGGTTCGAACGGGGGCCCCGTGAAGCGGGATAACACCAAATTTAGATCCCACTGAAGGACAGGAGTTCTAGCATAAGGAAAGGACTGGTCTAGCCCTTTGAGGAAATGCCTGGTCATGGCATGGGAGAAAACCGAGTAGCCCTGGACCGGCGGCTGGAACGCTGAAATAGCCGCCAGGTGCACCCTGATGGAGGAAGGAGCCAGGCCTTGAGTTCTAAGGTGAAGGAGGTACCCAAGGATAAGTTGGAGTGGGGCAGACATTGGGGAAGTACCCAGCTCACCTGCCCACCTGGAGAATCTGGACCACTTCGCCAGGTAGGCACAGCACGTGGATGGCTTTCTACTTTCAAGGAGGACACGTCTGACCCCTTCCAAACACATTCTCTCCTCCTCATCTAGCCATTGATCAGCCATCCTGTCAAATGGAGGGTGGCAAGACTGGGTTGGAGGCGGCGGCTCTGGTCCTGGGAAAGTGGTCTGTGATGGGATGTTAGATGGGGTGAGATCTGAATTACCACAGAGAATTCTTTCCTGCGTGCTGGCTGGTGAGTCTTGCCACGTGCTCAGGGTTTAACTGGTCGCCATATTTGGGGTCAGGAAGGAATTTTCCTCCAGGGCAGATAGGCAGAGGCCCTGGAGGTTTTTCGCCTTCCTCTGCAGCATGGGGCACAGGTCACTTGCTGGACGATTCTCTGCAGCATGAGGTCTTCAAACCACAATTTGAGGACTTCAGTAACTCAGACATAGGTTAGGGGTTTGTTACAGGAGTGGGTGGGTGAGATTCTGTGGCCTGCATTGTGCAGGAGGTCAGACTAGATCATCACAATGGTCCCTTCTGACCTTAAAGTCTATGAGGTCTGGGCGGAGCGACAATGGCCGCGGTGGGTCCATGAGCAAGCCCAGGAGGGTCCCGTACCAATGTTGCCAGGACCAAGCTGGGGCAATCAGGAGGACGAGCGCCTTGTCCATTTTCACTTTCTCCAGGACCTTGCCAACGAGGGGAAACGGGGCAAAGGCATAAAGGAGTTGACCCGACCACGACAGGAAGAAGGCATCTGAGATCGCGTTCCTCCCCACGCACCCTCCCCCTCCCCAGAGCAGAACCTGTGGCAACGGTAGTTTTGTCGGGTCGCAAACAGGCCTACTTGGGGAGTGCCCCACGCTCGGAAGAGCCGGTGAGTGACTTCTGAGTGGAGTGACCACTTGTGCTGGGAGGAGAAAACCCTGCTCAAGCAATCGGGCCTGTGTGTTGTTGACGCCTGGCAGGTGGAAAGCCTTCAGGGAGATGTCATGGGCTATACAGAACTCCCAGAGAGACTGAGAGAATCCAGGAAGAGGGCCGAGGACCTCGTCTCGCCTTGCTTGTTGATGTAAAAGATCACAACAGTGTTATCCATGAGTACTCTGACCACTTTGCAGCGCAGCTGTGAGCTGAACGCCACAAAGGCTAAGCATACCGCCCTCAGTTCCCTGATGTTTATGTGAAGGAACATCCCTTGGGTTTGTGAGTTCCTTATGAGGGCCCCCCAGCCCAGGTCCGACGTGTCGGGACATTAAATCTCATGACGGGGTTGAGTCCGGGAAGGGAATTCCCTGGAGCATATTGGCCAGGCAGGACCACCATTTTAGTGTGGCGATCACTTGTGCCGGTACCGAGAGGACCTTGTCCCGTTTGTCCTGGGCCTGGGAGAACTCTGAGGCCAACCAGAGTTGAAGGGGCCTCATCCGAAGCCTGGCATGCCGCCATGTGGCCCAGGAGCCGCAGGCATGCCCTGGCCGTGGTGATGGGGAACTCCGTGACCGAGGCTATAAGCTGCTTCAGGGTCTGGAACCTGTCCAGGGGAAGGGAGGCTGTGGCGTTGGAGGCATCCAGAAGAGCGCCTATGAATTCTATGCACTAACCTGAACCAACATTGACTTGACCTTGTTCACGAAGAGGCCTCGGTTAGCACACATAGCCAAGAGCAGGTTCACATGGTTCTGTACCTGGGACCGCGAGCTGCCCTTTAGCAGTCAGTCATCGAGGTACGGGAATAGCTGTACCCCTCAGTGTCTGAGGTAGGCCATCACTACCGCCATATGCTTCATGAATACCCTGGGTGCGGTGGATAGGCCAAACGGGAGGACCGTAAATTGGTAGTGGTCTTGTCCCACTAGGAAACGGGGGAAGCGTCTGTGCCCCTCGAATATATGGATATGGAAATATGCGTCCTGAAGATCCAGGGCCACATACCAGTCGCCAGGGTCCAGAGCGGGTATGATATCTGCCAGAGAGACCATGCGGAATCAGCATTTTGCCATGAACCGATTGAGGTCTCACAGATCAAGGATGGGCCTGAGCCTCCCTTTCGCCTTGGGGATCAGGAAGTAACGAGAGTAAAACCCTTTCCCCTGGAACTCCCCCGGAACCTTCACCACAGCTCCCAAGCTAAGAAGCCAACCCACTTCCTGCTGTAGCAGGGGTAAATGCGACAGATCCCCCTTGCCGTCCAAGGGAGGGGGGTGGAAGGGCGGGGGTGAGACAAATTATAGTGTGTAACCCTGGGAAATGGTGTTGAGGATCCATTGGTCCGAGTTATTCGGGATCATTCCGTATGGAACGCACACAAACGGTTGCTGAAGGCAAACTTTATTGGTAGGAGAGTCCTCTCGGGGGTCACCGGGGTACCCTCCTGCAACCAGTCAAAACCGCCGCTTGCCCCTGGAGAGCCCAGGCTGTGGGGCAGAGCAAGACTGCCTCTGAGGTCGCCTCTTTTGGGTCTTGGACCTCTTGTAGGCGGGGTCGTATCTCAGCTGGGGCGCAGGGATGGAGGCTTGCATCTTAGGCTTGTCCTTGGGTGGGACATAGAGCCCGAGGGTTTGAAGGGTAGTACGTGAGCCTTCATGCCATGGAGCCTCATGTCTGTTTGTTCTGCGAACAGGTCCTTGCAGTCAAAAGGAAGATCCTACATCACAGACTGTGCCTCTGCAGAGAGCTCAGACAGCAGTAGCCACGATGCCCTGCTCATGGACACAGCCGAGGCCATGGACCGAGCAGCTGTGTCAGCTGCATCCGCTGCCACCTGCAGAGCAGCCTTGGCGAAGGCAGCACCCTCCTCCATCAGTGCCTTAAAATCCTTCCTTTCATGCTCCAGAAGGAAGGGCTCAAATTTCAGCAGTGACCCCCACACTCATATTGACTGAGGAGGGCCTAGTAGTTGGCCACCCAAAGCTGGAAGCTGGCTGACGAATAAAGCTTCTTGCCAAACGAGTCCAATCTTTTAGAGTCTTTATTTTTGGGTGTGGGTCCTGGTTGACCCTGTCTTTCCTTATGATTTACGGACTCCACCACTAGGGAGTTGGAGGCCAGGTGGGTACAAAGGTATTCACGCCCTTTTGTCGGCACAAAGTATTTTCGCTCTGCCTTTTTCCGATATTAGGGAGAGGGAGGCTGGTGTTCGCCAGAAGGCATTGGAGATGTTAGCCACCCCTTCGTGCAGCAGGAGGGCCACTCTGCCTGGTACCAAGCACAAGAGTACGTTAAACAGTGAGTCTGAGGGTCCCTCCATCTCGTCAGCTTGGAGTTGGAGACTGGATACAACTCGCTTTAGTAGCTCCTGATGAGCCCTGAAGTCCTCCTGCAGTGTGGAGGTGGGTGAGGCTGCAATTTTGACATCCAGTGCAGGGGAGCGGGCCGGTACAGGGCTCCATATGTCGGCTGGTGCCACGAGATCCATCCCTTGGTCGGACTCCTCGTGTGGTGCCGAGGATCCATGACCTGCCGATATATCCCTCGGGGGTCTGGATAGTGCAGCTGAAGGGGCCTCCAATGCCCCTGCTATTGACCAAAGGCCTTGCTGGGTGTGCACGGGGAGCTAGGGGGTCCGCTGGTACCACTGGCCTTGCCACGGGGGCCCTTGCCATTGACCCTGGTGCAGCACTGGCAACACTAGCTGGTCGGGTTGGCCCGGCTGAGTCTTATGGCACTGCGTGTAGGTCAAGGATGGTGTTACCAATGACCTATCGGTGCCGTGGGAGCGGTATGAGCGGTGGTACCGAAAGTGACGTCTGCCACGGGATCGGGACTCCAATGTTGACGAACGGTGCTGCCTTGATCTGCTACTCCTCAAGATGCTTTGACGCCTGGATGCGCAACAACGTGGAGTTGGCGATCCCCGCCAGGAGCTGTGGGCTTGGTGCCTTGAGGTGAGAGAGCTGGAGTGTGACCAGCGACGGTGCCTGTGTTGGGACTGGCTTCGGTAACTCCTCCGAGAATGGGAGCATCTACAACGTCTGCCCCTTTGCTGCCGATACGCTGTACTCTGCGTGGAGCAGTGCCTGGAACTCTGCTCCGATAGCACCCGACCAGACAACCTGTTGGGCGACGAAAGTGGAGGCTGTGTCCTGACAGGACACTGAACGGCGAATGGGCCCAAGAGAGATCCCCTGATCAGGATCGGCGTCAGGTCAGTGTCGACTGTCGAGAGCCCAGCGGCGGTTTGCCTCTGGAGTGGGGTCTGGGTGCTGGCGGTGCCCTGGGCACCTGCAAAATCATAAAAGTCCTTGGCCGCCTCCTGGAGAGGCCTGAGTCTACTCAACTGGGCTGCTCTGCTCAACCTGAGTCAGAGCTCTAGAGGCCGGGGGACGGGGGAAGAACTGGGGCTACCCGACATGGGTCTAACCTCACCCCTTGCTTTCTCTTGACACCTTTGAGGGGACAGGCCTTTCTCTGCTTCTTGGACGCAGAGAGGTGCCAGTCGCTGGAAGGTGCCGGGAGATCACTGCGCACCGAAGACGAAGCACCCAGTGCCAATTCCGCTTGGCGCACTGGAGTTGGGGCCAGTGCCGACTCCATGAGAAGGGCTCAAAGTCTAAAGTCTCTCTCTTTTTTAGTTCTAGGTTTAAAGCACCTACAGATCTTACAGAGGTCACTGATCTGAAATTTGCCCAAGCAACAGAGACAGTTGACATGCGGGTCACTTCTAGGCATTGAACGCCCGCAAGACTTGCACAATTTAAACCCTGGGGCCTCAAGGATGCTGAAACTTTACTGAACTAACACAGGTACTACTAACAACAAAATGAGTTCTGGGACGAGCTGCTGCAAAGCTGGAGCAAGTAGTTCTGATGCACCATCACTGGCGGCGAGAAGGAACTGAGGGTGGGGGGAGTGAGCAGTTCCCCTTATAGCACGCTATAGAGACAACACTCCAGGGGTTGCAGCAGCGCTCCCCCTATGGGTACTGCTTAGAGGAAAACTTCCGGCACTGGTGCACATGGCAAGCACGCACACTTACTGTGGAACACACATGAGCAAGCACTCGAAGAAGAAACCAGAGAAATGGAGCCAAGACATTCTACACATAACTATGGCCGTAGCCATGGCCCTGCAAGAGGTATCTGCTGCCTCTACCCCCAGTTGGAGGGCTATTCTGGCTATTAGCTTCCCTTCCCCAATAAATGTCCAATCATGTTGTGGCAGGCTATCAGTAAATTCCCAGCACTTGCTCTAATCCAGGAAGTTGCACCTGACTATTAATGCCTGAGAATTCACAATACAGAACTGAAGGCTGGCTAAGGAAGATACTTTGCGTCCCAAAAGGTCCAAATGTTTGCCCTCCTTATCAGCAGGTTCGGATTGAGAATGCTGTTGCTTGGCTTGTGCAGTCGTTGCCTGGACAACTAGGGTGTTTGGAGGAGGGAGAAAAGAATAAAAAAATAAAGCGGAGGGGGAGATCTCAGATCCCTTAGCAAGAACTTAATGCTTTTCGGCCCCTCTGGGGTAGCCATACATGTGGGAGAGGTGTGCCACATGGTCCTGGCAGGCTCCAGAATAGCCTCAGTAATAGGGACTGCAACTGTGACTGGTCCCGGGTTTCCAGATTTCTTCCAGCGGAAACTGGAGTTCCCTTGAGAATCTCTGCAACAGTTCCTTGAAATTGCCTGAAGTCATCCACAGGTGTAGGGGATGCTGCAGTCACTGCTTCAGCCGGAGATGAAGAGGGAAAATTTACTAATTCTGGCAGCACCGCCAGGACCAGACTGAGGTGTTCCTCCTCTACCAACAGATCCAAGAGTCTGCTAGAAGGAGCCTTTACGCGGGACCAGGTCTCCAGTACAGCCAGATCCAAGGAAGGTTGTGGTGTCCCCCACGGTACCAATGGCTCTGAGGCTGTTGAAATGGTGGATGCTGCCATGGATGTAGCAGTCTCTGTGAAGACACGTATGGGTGATAGGACATAGCTGGTTCCGATTCTTCAGAGGAGGAGAAGGCAGACTGGTTCAAATAGTTGTACCGTCAGAACTGGTGGAAGAGTGTAGACCATCAGAGCAGATGGTGAGAGGACCTGTACTGGGGACGTAGCCTGAGGTGGAGAAATCCTCTCTCTAAAGGTGGAAGGACTGGCTAGCTGGGGTGACTCTGGGTCCAGCAAGGCGAACATGTCCTGGGGTTCAGATACAATTCCAGATCTCCCCAGTGTCACAGGCACTCTTTCCCCCTGGGCTCATATCAGTGCCGGTGGCATGAACTTTCCCAGAACAGGAGGAATCCATGTCTTGTGGAGGGTTGGTGATGATGGTACTGTTGGACAGGTGCTTGGAAGTACCAGATTCCATTGCTTGTGGGACTTCTTCGCATGCCTATGGGACTTAGTGAGAGTTCCATCCCCATGGCTCAAACTCATGCTTTGAGGAAGACTTAGTATCATGCTTATGGGTATGCTTCCTTACCTCCCAATTAGACGCCACCATAGGGTTTGTAGGGGTGGTTCTGCCATATTGGCTTTGGTTATGGTAATGGGAGGTGCACGTTCCTCACTGATTCAGGCTGATACACAAGGGGAGTTTCTCTGCCTGGGTCCGAGTGAGGCCTCATGGCAAGCTCCATGTAGTGCTTTTGGAAGCAGAGGATCTGGTCTTTTTTGGCTGGGAAAGGATTGGCAAATACTGCATCTGGATGTGATATGAGCTTCCCCCAAGCAGTAAGGACAGTATTGGGTTCATCACTGATGGAGAAGCAGCATGGGCACGAGGTGCAGAGTTTGATGTCCAGAATCCTGGCCATAGTCCAGTACCTGCACACTGGTACTGGGTGGTGTGTTGGATGAAGAAAAAAACAAGCCCCAATCTTATCTTAACTAAGTGCTAAAACTGCAGTAAAAACTGTAATAAACTGTCAAGTATCAGAGGGGTAGCAGTGTTAGTCTGGATCTGTAAAAGCAGCAAAGAGTCCTGTGGCACCTTATAGACTAACAGATGAAAGCTCATGCTCCAATACGTCTGTTAGTCTATAAGGTGCCACAGGACTCTTTGCTGCTTGTAATAAACTGGTAAAACTATCATAAAACTGGCTAAAACTACGTACAACTATCTTAATTAAAGACGCACCAGAGAGGAGGACATTGAAAGTTCCAACCTGAACCATGCAGCAGTGAGAAGAACTGGAGATGCATTTGGTCAGCCCCTCCCTTTAACACCTTAGATGAAGCACAAGGTGAGCCAGGGCGCATGAAAGGACCAACAGACACTACTTTCAAATTCTCCAACTCTGGGCACATGGTGTGCATGGCTTAACCCATCCCGTGGAACATAAATAGGGACTATTACTTGAAGAAGGTGATGTTACCATCTGAAGGCTGTTCACAGTGGCATGTATGAAATGAGTTGGTAGTCTCACTTTATGGCTCCTGGTTCCTGTATTGTCAAACCACCACATCTGTGCCCGCCATTTGTGGTCAGAAGTGTAGGGCTGAATGAGTAACAAAGACTGAGCTCCCCTCCCACGCACAGGGAGTCCCCTCTGCATCCCAGTGACACAGGTGGGAGACGCTTGCCCTGCTGTGCCCAGGCTGTTCTTGATCTGCAGATTGAGAGCTGTAAGAACTGATGGCTTCTGCCAGGCCAAACTACCTTGTACAATCACTTTAACATTAAAAAACTGGGCCCAAACCTAAATGAAGCAGTGAGGCTAATGGTGTCCCCCCACCCACAACACTTGCATACTCTGTGAATCAAGAGCTCTCAGGGGAAGCTGAACTAATTACTATAGGGGCTGATCCTTGAACTGGGACTCCAAGGATACTCCAGCACCCATACAAATATGAGCTAGGATACACTGATGGCAATGTCATTCTTTAGCTCCCAAGCAGCCATTGTACCTGAATAAGCCATATCTCACAGCACTGGTGCACCCAGCGCTGAACGTCTCAAACACTTCACAATCTTTCCCCCTGCAATGGGCAGGGCAGGTATCATCTCATCATTTTAGAAATGGGGACACTGAAGCTCACAGGTGAAAGCTGTTGCCCACTGAGCCTCATGTTTGTTTCCCCAGACCCCAAGCTGTGACCAGATGTGCCTAATTAATGGTATTTTAAGTGTTGTTATAGCCATGTGGGCCCCAGCATATGAGAGGTAATATATTTTACTGGACCAGCCTCTGCTGGTGGAAGATATAAGCTTTCAAGCTTCACAGAGCTCTTCTCCATGTCTTGGGAAGGAAGAAGTCTGAGTTCCTTCTCCAGACCTGAAAAGAGCTCTATGAAGCTTAAATGCTTGTACCTTCCACCAACAGAAGCTGGTTCAATAAAAGCTATTACCTCACCTACCATGTCTCAGTGTATTTTAGAATAGCTCTGTGCTTACTGGCTCTATGGCACACAGAGTTGCGCTACCCTTGCAGGAGGCCAGGATAGCTCCCTGCTGGTAGTAGGATGCATCCACTGCATCCATTTTCTGCACCCAAAACAGACAGCATATTTCATTAACTTGGGCAACTGAAACGGTTACCAGTGGTGAGAGGGAAACATGAACATCCTTCCCATATGATGTGAAGAGCAAGGCCCAGGAATGGACCCATGCATATTCCCCAAGTAATCAGACACCAGGCACATCTCCCATGGCTCTGTGCAGGACTGCGCACCAGTGTCTATTTGTTCAGTACAGTTAAAGGACTTTCCACCTTTTCCTTTATGTCATTAAGTGACCTAGCAGTAGATCACTCTGCGAGTGAGCTTTGACTTTTGCTGCTATTCAGCTGGTATTTTATTTTGCATCCAGAATATTGCGTACTAATCTCTATAGCTCAGAAGCCATTGCAGGGCACAGCATCAGCGAGACAGAGAGCACTAAAACCAATTCACTCTTGTGAGCCTCACCCTGGCATGAAGGGACAGGTCTGCTCAATCTGGGATAAGACATGAGGCCAAGTCCACTTCGAGGCACCCCAACCTGTGTCCTAAGCAGAAGAGGATGGGGGATCTAGCTGAGTAGATCAAACTGTTAGAGAAGGGACAGCTTTGGCCTAGAATTTTTAAGAGCTTTACACTCAGTTTAGCCTCTCCATATAGCTTAGAGTTCCTGTGCCCCATTCGCACAAAGAATACAGACCAAATGCTGGAGTGTAGGCAGGTCAGACCAGGCCACTAAACAACCCCTTCCCCCAAACCGACTGCATCCAGGTGTAGTGAACTGTTACCTTTTTAGGGGCGACGGGTGTTTTCAGTTCCTGTTTTTGTCTGTCTTTGTCCTGTACTCCAGGTGGTGGCACATTCTGTTCAGGGGGTCTGATTACAGGTCGCCCACCCTCCATTGGTTTCATTTCTGTTCCTGAAACACACACACACCACGGTAAGGGCAAAAGACCATTCCTGCAGGCTGCCAGGGTGTCTGTGCATTTAGGGAGTAATCCTGTCCCTCCCTTCCCCACTGTCGAGGGCAGGCCAATAGATTGAGGTGTAGACTCTCAGGCTTTCACCATGCTGAGCAGTCCATTTCTCCATCTCAGCCTTCAAAGGGAAACATACTAGTCCATGTTACACCTAAAATACACATTTCAACACTAACAGTGAAGGGGTTCCAACTCACTTTGCTGGATATGTGCAGGAGGTTTGATGCTCTCTGGGTGCTTGGGAGGTTCCTGTCGCAACGTGGGGCTGAATGTTTCGTTTCGGATGACTGGTGAATGCATCTTCTCTTCCTTTGCCGCCATGGGCTGGGATTGCACGACAGAGGGTGCTCTCAGCTCCTGCCACGTTAGCACATTGAGACGTATCAGTCACTATCCAAACACCTTCCTTGATGTAAGTCCATCCCACATCCACAGAGCCACTAACATCCGAAACAATCCACCACGAGGGTCCCACAATGGGGCTGGCCTAGCCTCTAATGCATGCTCATGGAGTGTGCACCATTGTGAGCATGTGCCCAAGCTACCCACACAGGTTGGGAACCATGTACTTTGAGAGCAGGCCCTTTGGAACCCCACGTTCAGGCTATGCCTTCCTTTACCTGTTTTTTCGGCTGGATATTTTGCTGAGGTGGTGACTGGTGGCCCAGACCCTGGAACTGAGGCATCTGTGGGGAATGCATCATGAGAGGGGAAGGCGCTTCCCTCAAGTGACCTGGAACAATTCAGCACCAGTCAGTTAACCGGTCATCACTATCATTTATCCAAACATTAACCAATGTGAGAACTCGTCCTTGAGTCAGATCGAGCAGCATGCAGGTTGAGTTTAACCCAGGCACACCTTACAGATATAGGAAGACTCCACACCAATTTGGTAGTTTCCATAGTCTAGTCCTACCCCTCAGTACTTCCAGGTATCACATGGGCTGCACTGCCACACAGCATGCACTACTTTAGAAGCAACCTCAGTTTTACATTTAAATGGAAAGACAGCACTCCAGCAGCACCCTGCTAGGGGCCCAGCCTGGTGCTAAAGAGAACCACCTCCTGAATCGCTAAATAACCTGTAACACTTTTTGCAATGCCTGGGTTTTTCTTGGAGGCCTTTCCTCTCCCATCAAAATCCTGCTCAAACCATTCTAACATCTGGGGATAGCTCAGTGGTTTGAGCATTGGCCTGCTAAACCCAGGGTTGAGAGTTCAATCCTTGAGGAGGCCACTTAGGGATCTGGGGCAAAAATGAGTACATGGTCCCCGCTAGTGAAGGCAGGAGGCTGGACTCGATGACCTTTTGGGGTCCCTTCCAGTTCTATGAGATAGGTATATCTCCGTGTGTGTGTGTGTGTGTATTATTAACATCTGAGAAGGTCACAGCCCAAAGTATGATGGCTGAAGGCCACTGACACAGTTCAATGTTTAGCATAGGAGGAAAAAATTAAAAGCACATTCTGAAAACAGCACTCCATTCAACAGCCAGGGGTCATTACATAACATATCTAAAACACAAAGGTAAGGAAATCAAGAAGAATTCATGCTAAATATTTAAGACAGACAAAATGTATATTTGTCCTTCACACAAAAAATGAATACTCATCTTCCTGCACACTATTATCCTATAATAAAGCTTGTTAGAGATTGTAGAGAAAATATTCTTGATCAAAGGCTCTATGAGGAAGACTAGGCTACACCATCATCAGCACAAATAATCTTACAAAGGTTTAAAACATGCCCATAGCTAGGAGGGACAAGGCCCTGTCTATGTATCAGGGACCAGTCTGAACACTCCGCTTGAGACTTTCCACTCACCCAATCTGGGTAGAACCACTCATGCAGTCATAGGAACTTTATGTCCTTTTCAGCTGTGCCTCCACTGGAGCATATTCCTGAAGGGCAGTCATTAAGGCAGAGAAAGCACTTTGGGAAGGGTGCTTGACATCTGATCACTTGCTGGGGGCTAGCATACATGTACACGTTTAGTGTTGTAATGCGAGCCTGGCTATTCTGGAGATGCTGGCTCTTTCCAGAGTCTGACTGTCACCAGATTCTAACACCACCACTACGATATAACACGAATTTGGATATAACACAGTAAAGCACTGCTTTGGGGGGGCGGGGCTGTGCACTCCGGTGGATCAAAGCAAGTTTGATATAATGTGGTTTCACCTATAATGTGATAAGATTTTTTGGCTTCTGAGGACAGCGTTATATCGAGGTAGAGGTGTATTTGTATTTTAACATCTCATAAACTACTCAAGGGGACAACTTAAAGTGCTTGGCTAGTGAACAATACTCAGCAGCCATCCTCCTTAACTTCAGTTTATCTCCTTTTACTGGATACTACGCTGGCAGTCATGCACTTCCAATCCTTTCCTGAAGAACTTCCCAACATGCCTGCCAATAGCACACAGAACTTTAAATCCAAACAGAATCAGGATGCCTGATCTGCTCTTGGGGAGATGATGATTTATGCTCTTACTATGAAATCACAAACCAAATGTCCTGCCAAAGGGAGCCAACAGTCCCTTTTCTAGATGGAGCTCGTCAACTGTACCCTGATTTCAGGACAGGCTAGATTTCTGGGCTGAAATGGGATGGGATAAATCTTAACAGGGCACAGCACTGCCAGTTAGAATCTGCTTCCCAATTTGGAGCCCTACAACAGTTGGTTTCCCCATGGATGGAGATTTAAACTTCCAGAAGAAAAGCTTAGAGTCCTCAATAGGCTATCAAGTTATCAAGGAATTCCTCAGAGACTAAGCACGTTAATTGATGACCTGTCTGTGCTCCAAGCCCGATGCCAACTCACCAACAGTATTTGCAAAGCTCAGAAGATTGTGGAACAATCATATTCCAACCAGGCATCCACCACCCTTAATTTGTTACTAATTTTAGCTGCGCAGATGTTAAGAACTCAGAGGGAAAATTTCAGCACTCACCAGTTGAGTAGGGGTCGGGCTTATGGTGCCGTGGTGATGGGTGGTGCTGGATGACTTGCTGAGGTTTAGCTGGCTGCGGCTGCGGGGGTGGATGCTGCTGTGGAGGTGGCTGAGGCTGAGGGATATGAGGAGGGAATTGCATGGGCTGCATGTGCATCGGCCTCTGCTGCTGCTGCTGCAGCTGTTGTACTGAGGGATGAGCAGGAGGCTGAAGGGGTGGTTGAGGCTGCGACTGGACCTTCACTGAAGGGAGGAGAGGAGTCTGCGGCTGCACTTTCTGCAGCTGTTGAAGGTAGAGCTGCATCTGGCTGGTGCTCAGAGGCAGGCTGTGATGAGGCGTGGAAGGCTCCTCATCCTCCAGGAGGACCTGGGGAGGCTGAGGCAAAGGCGGCTGGGGGAGCATGGGCTGCTGGCTTATGGCTGGTGACGTTGCTGGAGGACGCGAAGGCTTAGGGGGTAGTGCTGCGGCTCGATTACTGGGTCTCGATGGCTGCTGAGGCAGAGCGTTGTGCAAAGCTGGGGAAGAAGAGCAGGAATACATGGCATCACATACAAAAGAAGAAAGAGAGCACAACTCCCCACAGCAAAACTGCAGAAGTTATTCTGCTTATTAAACTGTCCACGCCAAACAGAGGAAAAAGCTGTGCCATTACATCACACAGAATACCCATGGAATATAAATAAGATCTCATGGCATCTAACCCCACTTCTTAATCATGTAACCATACGCCCTTCTCTAACACATCAAGTTATCCCCAGCCTTGCACAGCCTGGGACCATGTGGTGCCAGTTAGGGAACCCAGGGCTGTAGAACAAACAATGACTTACTGTAACCATGTTTCTTTGAGATGTGATGCAGATGCATATTCCACTTAGGGGTGTGTGTGTGTGTGTGCCCAGAGCACTGGAGCTGGAGAAATTTGCCTAACAGTACCCATAGAGGGGCAGTGCTCATGCCTATATGAGGCGGCACCACCCCAACCATCCCTCAGTTCCTTTGCATTGAATGCCAGACAGCGGGCATGCAAAGTGGACAGACAGCGGGTCACAGATTACACACTTGCATCACAACTTGAAAAACCACAAGTACAGTAAATAACCATTTCTTCTCCTTCAAATAGGTGCAGCTGTGTGTTCTATTTTCCACTTAAGTGAATTACAAGTAGTACCACCCCCCTGGAGGCGGGGCTCAGAGTCTACCTAAACAAGGATTGCTGGGCAGCTCTATCAAAGCTTGCTTCTGCCCTGGAAGAAGTGGTGATGGCGTAATGGTTCGTGACTGTATCTATCAATGACCACGCAGCAGCCCTGAATACATTCAGTATGGAAAGATTACTAAGGAACACTCTGGACATCACTTGCATCCTCGTACAATGAGCTCTCACGCACTGAAGAGTGTAGCCGAGGCTATTTCATCTGCTATCAATGCAGGATGTTACCCATTTGGAGATCTGTGACGAGAACAGTTGACCCGTCATGCAATCTGCATATGGCACAAACAAATGAGATGAGGAACAAAACAGTTAGTTCTGTCCAGATAAAACAGCTAGATATTGCCTGACATCTAAGGTATGGAGATGCAGGTCCTCCAAAGATGAATGCGGTTTAGTAAAAAACTCCAGTAAATACATCACCTGGTTCCAACGAAACAGAAACCACTTTAGACAAAAACGTGGGGTGTGGTTGTAAAGTTACCTTGTCTTTAGAGGACTGTATATTAGGAGGTTCTGCCATTGGAGCTTGCAACTTTCACAGTCTCCTTGCTGATCTTATTGCTACCAGGGAAGCGGTTTTCTGACACAAGAGCAAAAAGGGACAAGATAATAGGGGCTACAATGGATGACCCATCAGAGTTGCAAGGACTGTGTTTAGGTCCGACAAGAGAACTGGCTCTCATAATGGAAGATATAGACAAAGAAGCCCTCTTAAGAATCGCATTACCATGGCGCTGGAGAAGACTGACTTTCCCTGAACAGGGGGATGAAATGCCAGTATCGCTGCCAGATGCACTTTCAATGGACTAAGCCAGTGGTCTTCAACCTATTTACCATTGTGGGCCACATATGCAGGTCTCTACCTGTTATATAGGCCACATCCACACAATATATATTTTACATGTATGGCCCTGAGGATGTCACATGGACTACAACTGTGTGCTGACTGGGGCACAAGTGGCCTCCGGGTTGAGAACTACTGGACTAAGTGCAAGCCCCCACGTCTGAAGGTGTAGCAGGTACTCCTAGATATCATATGGAGAAATCAGTTTCGATTGGATTCCACGCGCTAATGACCATACCAAAAAAGGTTTACATTTTGCTGAGTAGGCCATTCTGGTAGAGGACTTTCTACTGATGAGCAGCACTTGTTCGATAGCCACTGAACACTGCTCTTCCTCCTCATTCAGACATGCAGAAGCCATGCCGTGAGATGCAGAGAGCCGAGCACACAATGCAAGATGCGTCTGTGATTCTGATTTAGCAGGTTGTGATGAAGAGGAAGCCTCGTGGGAGGCTGAATAGACAGCATGAGACAGTCAGAGAAGCAGCTTTGTCTTGGCCACAACGCGTCACCAAGAATGATCTTGGTCTGAGCCACCTCGAGCTAGAGGATGACCTGAGGGTGATAGGATCACGACCACAGTGAGTTTGGGCAGGGAGGCTTGACTGAGGCCTAGCTGAGAGCAGAACAGACGACATTTCCTCTTGTCCCTTGAAGTAAACAGGTCAATTATTGGGATGCCCCAAGCTGTGAAGATAACCTGGAGGACACTTGTTTTCAGGGACCATGTGTATCTTAGTGAAAAATATCTGCTGAGACAGTCTGAACGTTATTTTGAACCCCAGGCAAGTGAATGACTAGAGTAACATTATTCTCGACGCAGAACTGCCACAGCCTGATTGCCTCTAGGCAGAGCAATCTGGAGCATGCGCCCCATTGTTTGTTTACGTTACACATTGCGGTGATATTGTCAGTAAGTATGCGAACCACCAAGTCTCTGATACGTTGCCAAAAAGCGTGACACGCATTTTAGATGGCCCAAAGCTCCAGCAAGTTGATATGGAGTGAGGCTTCCTGTGCCGATCACAGTCTCTGTACTTTCAATGACCCCAGATGCACCCTCCAATCGATCAGAGGCGCTTTGGTAACAACCGGACATGGCTGGCGAGGGCAGGACAAAGAGAACGCCTTGGCAAACATTCTGTGGACACATCCACCACTGCAGAGTCTGGGACTAGTGGAGGGAGATGAACCAGTCTGTTTAGAGAATAAAGAGTAGGATGCAAGACAGTTCTGAGCCACATTTAAAGTGGATGGAGGTATAACTTTGCAAACTGGACCACCTGTGTGCAAGCAGACACATGGCCCAAATCTCAGGCATGATCTAACTGTCATGGAAGGCTGAGATTTCATACTGAAGTAAAGATGGCAAATTATCTGAAAATGGTCAGTCAGCAGAAATGCTCCTGATGTCGTGGAATCAGGAGACCCAGACAGGCAGGCAACCGCAGTGTGGTACTGACATGAGCAAGAAGTTCCTCTCTGGATCTGGCCCTCAGTAACCAGTTGTTAAGATACAGGAAGATGTGAATTCCATTCTTCCTGAGATATGCCGTAACAATTGTGCATTTAGTAAAAACCCTGGGGGCAGAAGAGAGGAAAAATGAAGCACCGTGTACTGAAACTGGCATTCTGCCATGATGAACTGAAGGAATTTTCTGTGACTCGGTATAACTGACTCAGGGGAATTCTGCCCTAAAAAAAGGGAAAGTTACTCATCTTGTGCAGTAATGTCGGTTCTTCAAGATGTGTCCCCCTATGGATGCACCACACTAGGTGTTCGGACACCCCTGCACGCATAACCAGAGATTTATGGTAGCTGTGCTTGGCTGGATCACACATGCGCGGTCCCTGTCTTGTGCTGCTTCAGGTGGTTAATTAGTGCTGTGCGATAAACTCCCCCTCAGTTCCTTTTCCAGAGCCTACCAATAACTCTGAAGTAGAGGGGAGGAGCGAGGGTAGTGGAGCACTAACAGGGGGACATATCTCGAAGAACCAGTGTTACTGGACAAGGTAACTTTCTCTTCAAGTGATGTCCCTGTGGGTGCGCTCCACTCTGGGTGACTTCAGAGCAGTACCCTCTGGAAGGCTTCAGAGTTGAAGTCATAGCAGACAAAAGCACAGTGAGTCCAAACAGGGCATTGGAGGTTGCCTGTTGTTCTAAAGTGTAATGTTGAGTAAATGTATGGGTTGACACCTTGGTTGTGGTCTTACAGATTTCCACAATGGGGACATTGTTAAGAGATGCTACAGAGTTTGATAAAGCCCCGGTGGAATGCGTGTGAATCCCCATAGGGCAGTAGTAGGCAACCTTTGGCCCGTTAGGGTAATCTGCTGGCAGGCCACGTGACAGTTTATTTACATTGACCATCCGCAGGCACAGCCGCCCGCAGCTCCCAGTGGCTGCGGGAAGCGGCAGCCAGCATGTCCCTGTGGCCCATGCTGCTTCCCGCAGCTCCCATTGGCCGGGAACAGTGAACCGCGGCCATTGGGAGCTGCGGGCAGCTGTGCCTGGGGATGGTCAATGTAAACAAACCATCTTGAGGCCTGCCAGTGGATTACCCGATGGGCCATGTGTGGCCCACAGGTTGCCCACCACTGCTGTAGGGAGTTGTTGACCACATTGGGCGTAACAGTTTATTCAATCTGAAATCCATTTGGAAAGACATTGTGTAGATATGGCGTTCCTTTTGGATCAGTGATTGAGACAAACAGTTTCTGAGACATACAGAATGCTTTTGCTCTAAGCAGAAAGCAATTGCCCTGTGTACACCCAGAGTACATAGTGTGGATTGTTCTCTATTCTGGTGTGGTTTAGGATAGAATGTCAGAAGGTAAATAGGCTGGTTGAGGTGAAAAGATGAGGCAATCTTGGGCAAAAACTTAGGATGTGGTCTCAAAGAAACTTTATCTTTGAAAAAGACTATCTGGCTGATCTGTCAAAAGAGCACCCAATTCTCCGACCCATATGGCAGATGTAATGGCAATGAGGAACACTACTTTCATAAAAAGATTAACAAAGAGCATGTCACCATGGGTTCAAATGGAGGGCCAGTTAGGACTTGGAAGATAGGTTGAGTCCCACGGTGGGGTAGGTTCTCTCACTTCAGGATAGAAATTGCTGAGGCCTCTGAGGAATCTTTCGGTGAGCGGGTGAGCAAATATGGAGAATTCATCTACTTTGCTTTGGAAAGCTGTGATAGTGGAGAGCTGCACTTAACTGAGCTCATGGAGAGGCCTGACTTCTCAATATTCAGGGTAAAGAGGCTGACACAGCCGGAATTCATTTTTGTTGGCACATGCCTCAAATTGTTTCCATTCATGGAGGTAGTTGGTGTGGCTGGTTGTTCTGTGACTGTGTTTTGTACTTCATTGTTATTTCAGGGTGCTTGAGCCATGGAGTAGCCATGCTTAGAGATGGAGTCTTTGGGGATCTGGATGAAGAACGTGACCTGCATCCTGAGACAGGAGACGAGGCAGAAGCGGAAACGTCCGTGGTGGGCATACTGATAATTTGAGACGGTAAGGATACCAAGTCTGGCAAGGCCACATGAGGGCTATCAGAATCACCCTGGAGTTGTCCTGCCTAATCTTGTGGATCACCAAGGCCAAAAGGGAGGTTGGGGGAAACTCGTAAAGGAGAGGAGTGTTCCACTTCATGAGGAAGGCATCGCCCAGAAAGTGGCAACTAAGCCTCCTCCCAGAGCAGAACTGTGGGCATTTGGTGTTTTGTATGGTTGCGAAAAAGTCTATTGTCAGGAATCCCCAATGTCTGAAGGTGTCCCAGAGCGTGCATGTTGAGTTTCCACTCATGGTCCTGGGAGAAATTCCCGCTTAATGGATCTGCCGTGGTGTTCTGGCAACCAGGTAGGTACTGTGCTGTAATGTGGATATAGCGTCTCATGCATAATTGCCAGAGTCTGAGAGCTTCTATACAGAGGTAGTGTGATAGTGCTCCTCCTTGCCTGTTTATACAAAACATGCAAGCTGCATTGTCCATGAGGATTTGTAGTCTTGTTTGCCATTATCAGTAAGAAGTGGGAGCAAGTGTTGTGAACAGCTCTTAGTTCTAAAAAGAACAGGAGTACTTGTGGCATCTTAGACACTAAAATTTATTTGAGCATAAGCTTTCGTGGACTACAGCCCACTTCTTCGGATGTGGGCTGTAGGCCACGAAAGCTTATGCTCAAATAAATTGGTTACTCTCTAAGGTGCCACAGGTACTCCTGTTCTTTTTGCAGATACAGACTAATGTGGCTGCTACTCTGAAACCTTACTTAGTTCTAAGATATTTATGTGCAGAAGAGTTTCCGCTGGGGACCAGCGGCCCTGGATAGTCCACAGACGTAGATGTGCTCCCCAACCCAGAAGTGATGCATCTGGTGTGACGGTCATCATTGGGAGAGTTTGCGTGAAAGGCACTCCTACGCAGATGTTGTCTGGTTGAGTCCAACCAGGGAAGATACTCCTTTACCTTGTTTGGTATTGTGAGGTGCTTTTTTATATTGTGCCTGTGTGGGACATAAACTGAATGGAGGCAGGCCTGAAGGCATTTCATATGGAATTGTGCATGTTCTGGAAGCCATGTAGGCATGTTCTGGCGGTGACTTGTGGGCTGATTTGTACTGTAGCAATCAGGTTGGTCAATGTGAGGAAACGTTGTTGTGGTAGAGAAGCCATTGCCTCGAGAGAGTTGAGGAAGACTCCAATGAACTCTGTGTGTTGTATAGGTATTAGTGTGGACTTTTGGCATTTATTTAGAGCAGGGGTGGGCAAACTTTTTGGCCCGAGGGCCACATCTGGGTGGGGAAATTGCATGCAGGGCCAAGAATGTAGGGCTGGGGCGGGGGTTGGGTTGTCGGAGGGAGTGTGGTGTCTAGGAGGGAGTGCAGTCCAGGAAGAGGCTCAGGACAAGGGGCTGGGGCAGAGGAGGTGTGTGGGGTTTATGAGGGGGCTCAGGGAAGGGGGTTGGGGTGCAGGAGCGGGGGCACAGTGCAGGAAGGGGTGTGGAGTGCAGGAGGTGGCTCTCAGGTGCGCATGACAGCCCTAGTGGAAAAGGTTTTTTGAGGGGGAGAGACTGAGGGGTGGAATTGTAAGGGAGTTGGGGAACTTTCCCCATGCAGATCCTGGCTGACCCCAAGCCTCTCCCATTCAGTCAGGCACATCTGGCCCTGTCCCCGCACCTCTCATCCCCATGTGTCCCTGCAGTCCCCCTCCCCCATCCCCAGTCTCAATGCTGTCACCTCACTAGCTCCTGAGCCCACGCCCCAGTCTCTCCCCCCATTAGCCATTCTGAACCCATGTCTGTTACTCCCCAGCAGCCCCATGTGCCCCACTCTGTTCTAACCTAGCTCCATGGGCACGGTGCTGTGATGAACTTCTACTCTTGGGGGAAGTCTGCACCACTAGGCACGCACAAAATCCCCCACCCCCAATACATTCTGCCCCAGAAGTGCTGTAATTCTGCCTTTTGCCCACCAGAGGCCACTGTGGCACCAGACCAGCCAGCTGCGTTCATGCTGCTGGCTCTTCTGGTGCCACAGCAGCCTCTGGTGGGAGAAAGGTGCAACTGCAGCTCTATTGGGGCAAAAATGTAGTTTCTGCTGAAAAAAAACTTCTGCAGGACACATGAATTCTGCATGACCATAGATGAACAGAAGTCCCCAAGAGTAAACAACTGCCATGTGAATGTAGGTGTCCTGAAGATCCAGAGCATGCAGGGAAGACAGTCTATAGAGTGACCATTCAGAACCCCATATACCCGATATATTTGTTGAGGCCTTACCTCTCCTTTGGATACCAGGAAGTACTGGGAGTAGAAGCTATGCCCTGTGTTCCAGTGGAACCTTCTCCACTGCTCCTAAAGGCAGCAAAAAGTAGACCTCCTTGAGGAGCAGTATCTCATGAGAAGGTCCCTGAAGAGGGACAGGGAGGGACGGTTGGGAGATAGTGTGGAGAGGAACTGGATGGTATAACCCAATCTGACAGTGCTTAGGACCCTGCTCTCAGAAGCGACTGAACCCTAATCACTGTGAAAGAAGGCCAGCCAAAGGAGGGAGATGAGGAGGAAGGAGCAATGACTAGGACAGTGCTTTGGAGCAAGGAGTCAAATGGCCACTTGGAAAGGCACCAGGGAAAGGTGTGGGGACTAGCCGAACCCCAAGACCAACAGCTTCCTCCTGTGGGATCTGTCCCTCTTTCTGGTGTAGTCCTGTGCCTCAGGGCATGTCTACACTTACCTCAGGAGCGATCGATCCAGCGGGGGTTGATTTATCGCGTCTAGCGAAGACGCGATAAATTGACCACCGAGTGCTTGCCTGTCGACTCCGGAGCGAGAAGCGTAGGCGGAGTCAACGGGGGAATATCAGCAGTGGACCTACCGCAGTGAAGACACCCTAAGTACATCTAAGTACATTGACTTCAGCTACATTATTCACGTAACTGAAGTTGCATAACTTACACCGATCCCCTCCCCAATGTAGACCAGGCCTCAGAGGAGGTAAAGGCTGGCCATATGTGCACTGCGGATAATACTGCTGCTGCTGGATGCCACAGTAGCGCCTCTGCATCCTGAAGGACTGCAGGGTAGCCCTGGAATTCTTAAAGGAGCGCAGCATCTCCTCAGTTTTGTCTGAGAACAGTGTTCAGCTGTCAAAGACCAAAGAAAGCCAGGAACCCCATCTCATGGTGACCACATAGGCCACCCACCCTGGCCGAGGTGTCCATGATATCGCATGTGGATTACAAAAGGCATCTTAGCCACCAAGAAGCCCTCAGTGACAAATGCCAGACAATTCCTCTTGACATAGCTGTCCAGTTAACAAAACTGTACTTGGACAGCAAAGCTTGCTGACTGGCAATTCAAATCTGTAAAGAAGAGGTGGTGTAAATCTTTCTGCCCATGAAGCCCAATCGTTTAGAGTCCCTAATCTGTTGTTCACCACAGATACAACTAGTGAATTTGGGGCCAGATGGGAGTTAAATCCCTCAAATCCCAGCATGGGAATGAAATAGTGCTTTTCTATATGCTTAGCTATAGGTGGTGTCAAAGCCAGAGTGCACCAGAGGGCCGTAGCCAGTTCAAGGAGCACACTGCTAACAGAGAGGGTAACTCTCCCAGGGGCATAGAGCTGTAAAATGTCCATCAATTTGTAGGGGTTCTCTTAAAAGAACTTTGCTTGGATACCAAGAAAAGCAGCTACGTACTGCAAAAGGTCTTGGTGCACCTTAAAATCCAGTACCGAAGGAGAGGATGAGCCATGCAGCACAGCATCATTTGGGGATAAAGATGAGGCCCTTAACTGAGCCAAAGCCAGATCCTGTTCCAGGGATGACAGACCCAGATGGGTCAACTCTGGATGTGCCACAGAGAAGACTGTCAGTGCCTTGGCCTGCTGTGGATCGATGGTCACCACCACAGACTTGGCCAGCAATCTTGCCTTTGAGCAAGATGAAGAGTAGGATCTCTGTGATCGAGGAGTGTCCCAGATTCCACTGACATGGATAAGGCATTGGTTGCCAACAGGTGCAGGGCCAGGGACCACCGTCCTGAGCATGAGATGTGTGCCAGTCCTGTTACATGCAACAGTCCATCAGTCACCCTCAATGCTGGTTGGGCAATGGAGAGTGTGAGGATGACAACGCCAACTCAAAGGAGCCTCAGGATTCCGGAGATAAGGGCAGAGCAAAACCAAAGGGAGCAAGTAGATGTTTGACTCATCTATTGTCCAGAATGAGGCAGGAAACAGTGCTGCCAATGGAAGCAATACCATTGGTACCAAGCATGCCAGTGCTTGACACAGTGTCAGTACCGAAGTGAACAGTGGTATCAGAGTGTCTGATGGCACCATCAAGAGTGGTGAAAGCCACTATGGAAACATGTGCTGTGCCGACTGCAGCAGTGCCGAGGTTCCTGCTACCGAGGTCCCACGTACCAATCACAGTACAAGCCCTATTTCCACAATTTGTGGAAGGGGAACATTGGGACGCAGTGCCAACTGACCCAAGGATTCAGTGGCTTGTTCAATAGAAGGGACTATAGTTGACAGAGACTTGGACAAGTCCTGGACCAAAGGAGAGGTTGGGACTGAAAGGTAGAAGGAGGTCTGTAGCTACCTGGTATGCTGCTGAAGCAGAAACAGTCAGTACTGACATCTCCCTCATCAGTACCAGACTCAATGGATGTCCAGAAGCTGGAACCAAAGTCAATGGTAGATGGTTTCTCATCTCCCTATTAGGTTCCGGGGAAGGGTTAGAAGCACCAGCTTCATGCTGTTCCATTCTTTTCCTACGGGAGGTGGAAGAGTCACCCCAAAACCTGGAGCAGACCCTACTTGCAAATGTGATTGCAGAGCCATTGGCCATTATCTCTGAAAACTCATGGCGATCAGGGGAGGTCTCAGATGACTGGAAAAAGGCTAATGTAGTGCCCATCTTTAAAAAGGGAAGGAGGAGGATCCAGGGAACTACAGGCCAGTCAGCCTCACCTCAGTCCGTGGAAAAATCATGGAGTAGGTCTTCAAAAAATCAATTTTGAAGCACTTCAAAGAGAGGAAAATGCTCAGGAACAGTCAGCATGGATTCACCAAGGGCAAGTCATGCCTGACTAACCTAATTGCCTTCTATGAAGAGGTAACTGGCTCTGTGGATAAGGGGAAAGCAGCGAACGTGTTATTCCTTGACTTTAGCAAAGCTTTTGAAATGGTCTCCCAACAGTATTCTTGCCAGCAAGTTAAAGAAATATGGGCTGGATGAATGGACTACAAGGTGGATAAAAAGCTGGCTAGATCGTCGGACTCAACGGGTAGTGAACAATGGCTCCACATCTAGCTGGCAGCCGATAATCAAGCAGAGTGCCCCAAGGGTCGGCCTTGGGGTCGGTTTTGTTCAATATCTTCATTAATGATCTGGAGGATGGCATGGATTGCACCCTCAGCAAGTTTTCATATGACACTAAATTGGGAGGAGTGGTAGATATGCTGGAGGGTAGGGATAGGATACAGAGGGACCTAGACAAATTAGAGGATTGGGTCAAAAGAAACCTGATGAGGTTCAACAAGGACAAGTGCTGAGTCCTGCACTTAGGAAAGAAGAATCCCATGCACTGCTACAGACTAGGGAATGAATGGCTAAACGGAAGTTCTGCAGAAAAGGACCTAGGGGTTACGGTGGATGAGAAGCTGTATATGAGTCAACAGTGTGCCCTTGTTGCCAAGAAGGCTAACAGCATTTTGGCCTGTATAAGTAGGAGCACTGCCACTAGATCGAGGGATGTGATCATTCCCCTCTATTCGGCATTGGTGAGGCCTCATCTGGAGTACTGTGTCCAGTTTTGGACCCCACACTACAAGGAGGATGTGGAAAAACTGGAAAGAGTCCAGTGGAGGGCAACAAAAATGATTAGGGGGCTGGGCACAGGACTTATGAGGAGAGGCTGAGGGACTGGGATTATTTAGTCTGCAGAGAAGAAGAATGAAGGAGATTTGATAGCTACTTTCAACTACCTGAAGGGGCTCCAAAGAGGATGGATCTAGACCAGGGGTCAGCAACCTTTCAGAAGTGGTGTGCTGAGTCTTCATTTATTCACTCTAACTTAAGGTTTCGCATGCCAGTGATACATTTTAATGTTTTTAGGTCTCTTTCTATAAGTCTATAAATATAACTAAACTATTGTTGTATGTAAGTAAATAAGGTTTTTAAAATGTTAAGAAGCTTCATTTAAAATTAAATTAAAATGCAGAGGCCTCGACCAGTGGCCAGGACCCAAGCAGTGTGAGTGCCACTGAAAATCAGCTCGCGTGCTGCTTCGGCACTCGTGCCATATGTGCCTACCCTGATCTAGACCTGTTTCAGTGGTAGCAGATGACAGAAACAAGGAGTAATGGTCTCAAGTTGCAGTGGGGGAGGTTTAGGTTGGATATTAGGAAAAACTTTTTCACTAGAAGGGTGATGAAGCTCTGGAATGGGTTACCTAGCGAGGTGGTGGAATCTATTTCCTTACAGGATTTTAAGGTCAGGCTTGACAAAGCCCTGGCTGGGATGATTTAGTTGGGAGTTGGTCCTGCTTTGAGCAGGGGGTTGGACTAGATGACCTCCTGAGGTCCCTTCCAACCCTGATATTCTACGATTGGTCTTATGGGACCTTTTCCTTGGCACAGTCAACAGGGAACGGCCCCACTGAAGTACCTGCTTCAGAAAATGAAGTGATAGTGCTGTTGGAGCCCAAGGGCAACCTCTGATCCACTGAGGGCCTTGGGACCAAAGCAGACCACATGGCCTGTTCGAGCAGGCACTGCTTTAGGCAAAGGTTCCGAGCTACTTGAGTCCGTTTCTTTAACCGATCAGCAGACTGCGCAATGCTTCCTGACATGGGCCTTGCTACTGGGGATTGCTTCCCCACACAAAAGACAATGTTTAAACCCCAGAAGGGCATCACTGTGGAAACAGACTGGTAACACAAACTACTCTAACTTTAAGGGTACCACTAACTATACACAAGAGAAAAAACTAAATTAGTTGAGAGGCTGAGACCACACAAAGCTCCGACGCCAGTCACGAGCAGGAAGAAGGAACTGAGGAGGGTCAGGACAGCATTGCCTCATGTAGCCAGGAGGACTATAGCCACAAGGCTTGAGTGCCACACCTCTACAGGTACTGCTGGGCAAATTTCTCCTGTTCTGGTGTGCTGACGAGACACACACCTACATGGAATACATAGCTGCATCTACTCCAAGAAGAAGAAAGGGTGACAGCTTTAGATACACAGCATTGCCCATTAAGTGCTTACCTGGAGGAGGGACTACTGCATGTTGGTTCAAGTGAGGAGGAGTGCTATGCTCAGGTTGCTGGGGAAGATGGGGTGGCATCTCTTGCTGAGGAAGATGCATGATGGGCTGGGTGAAATGTGTGATAGTGTCGAACATGTTCCCTGGGAGCGGATGCTCCATGATGGGGACCTGTGCAGGTACGAAAGGAGGGGGAGAGGACTTCATCGGAGGCGGTGCTTGTTGAGGGACAGGCTGTGGAGGCAGTGGTTGCATCTGCTGCTGCTGCACCTGCTGATGGTGGTGATGCTAGGGAAGACAAAAACTCATGAGATCAGCAGAACACCTTCTCACTTAAGCTTCCAGCCTTGTATCATCTGGTATGCAGGGAGGCAGCTCAGAACAATTCCAGACATCAATAACGGAGGGACTGAGCCTGTGGTTGACTATAAGCTCCTGATCTAAAAGGGAGATCTAAATAAGAGTATTGTTCTCCTAACAGCCTGTGTGCCCGGCCCAGCCCAACCTCTACGATGATTCCGTGGTCAATGTATACTGAGGACTCTAATTCATAAGAATTCTCTCATGGCTCCAGGAGGGAGGCTTCTCTAAAACTCACCTTTTTTTGCTCTCGCCCAGAGTGCCCTTTCTTCTTCAATTTTGGTGCCATTTCTGTGGAGAAAGGAAGAAGGGATAATAAAAGGGTTAGCATCCAGGTGCTGCTCTTCCAGGAATCACTGACACAAATATAGCAGCAACTAATATTACTGATCTCGGTTACAAGTACAACACTTAAGTCAAAGGAAGAGTAGCCAAGTTTTGGTGCTTACTGCAAACTGCTCTCTGAAGCACTCGTGAAGAACACATTTTCAGACACAAAAACAGGCAGCTTTTCCTTGATTTTAATTTTGAAACTTACTACAGATTCCTGAGGAAAGAAATCCGGTTTCCTTGGCTACATTTTTGTTCCTTCACAAAATCAGGAAGGATCAGAACTTTCAAAACATCAAGTACAATGATTTACAAAGAAATTTCTTCAAGACTTTGACCAACACTAATTCTTTAGCCGCAGGCCTTTAGGACATCAAAGTGACAGACTATAAGAATTGGTTAGCCCTTGCCTATATTAGAGTTTCTTGGAAATCTCTCACCAGTGCAGTGCCACTGGTGGTAACCAAAGTGGGAGTTAGTGTGGATACGACTCAGGGCGCTGCCAGAATTTGTGTTATGGTGTCTTCTACACCCATTCTGACCAGTGTTAGGTAACGGTGGTAAAAATGCCAGTGGTCTACTGAAAATACTTCCATTGCTACCATTGGTGGAGCTGGAATGATGGAAAAATCTCTCAAATAGCCTATTGGAGATACAGCCTGACAGGGCTGCAGAGAGCTGGCTGTGAAGCAAGTGTTTTCACAGCCCATTAGTTAGCTCAAGAGCACTTATTTGAATATTACAATGTCCGCGATGGAGAAGAGGAAATAGACAGCAGCCATGATAGAACAGATGGTACACAGAAAGCCATCCTTCCTCTCACACTGGAGAATTGTTAAGAGTTTGCATCCAAGGGCCCCTTGCTGTTTAAGCAAGAAGAGGGCTAACACTCACCACTTTCTATCAGAGATCACACTGGGAATCAACAGAAGAAACTTTCTTCTCCATCCTAAAACAAAACTGTCTGAGACTATCAGCAGCTTTCACTAGCAGTCAACCTCTCTCCATTGGTGAAAATTTGTTATATATTAGAGCTTCCCAATACTTCCTTTACAGCTTACTTCAGAGTTTATTAAATCAACAAAAATGAAAGGCACAGTATTGACCATCTGGCTTAAATTTCCTCCTCTGCAGAATTCCAGCCAAACACCTGAATCAATTCCCTTGCTTGAACATGCTCTACTTCAACATTATTTGGCATGACCAGTGGTGTGGGGTTAAGACTCAAGCACTACCCCTGAATATGGGTTTAAAACAGCCTTGGCAAAATTCTAGTGGCCCATTCATGCCCCAGGTGTGTTGTTTTTTTTTTTTAAATCGGTAAGTAAAGTATTCCTATTTTCACCACCATGAATCCTCATAGGAGGGGACAGGCAAATATGGTAGAATTTGTACTTTAGGCTGGTAAATTGAAGTCAGACTAGATAATCACTTTTGTACCTTCCGGCCTTGGAATCTATGAAATTTTCATAATTATACAAGGCCAATACAAAGTCAAACCATTTTGTAGCAAAATTTAAGATGATCTAGTAAGTATTCAGACCCACTTCCAATGTATATCATGCTTCCTTCATACATGTCTCTCATTATGAGTTTCCCTGTGGTATAAGGTAAACATAGCATAATTAAAGTATTCCTGTAGGTCCCTTCAGCCACCAGGGTCTATCATTACAGGGATTCCCTAAGCGATATCAAGTGTGTTAACAGACTCCCAGTCAACTGTTCATATTTTCCATGGTTCAGGCTGTTTTTGTGACCACTAGGAACAGCCCAAGCTCAGCTGCAGGTCAGAACATGTCCAAGAGTAAATGGAAGGTGGGTAGCAGAGCTCCATCATTACAGTAGGGAGATGAAGCAACACCATCCACTGGTTGGGCCCACTAGTCGTTTGAGGACTACTGTATAAATCTGACACTTTGCCAGTCTAACTTGGTAGGAATAATTACTTAACTAGGCCTTGACCTAGCAGAAGACATTTCAAAGAGCCAATAAAACCTCAGTAAGTTACATGCATTAAGGCTCATGTGCTAAACATCCACACAGAAGTGGATGGAACAAAAAATAAATAATCCTTTGCACTTTTCCTACAAGGCTCTCCAACTGTTTTACAAATGGGGCCAAGTATCATCATTTCCATTTTACAGATGGGGAATCTAAAACATGGAGGTTTAACGTCTCTCTTGAAACTCTATATGAGAGAGCTGGAAATTGGATCCCAGTCCAGTGCATTTTCCACTGGGCTACAACTGAAAAAATGATTATGGTTAATCTGCTTGCAAACTTGTTTAAAAGAGTAGATTTTGACTTAAATATACAAAGCCATCTTAACCAGCCACTTTGACATTACTTTGCACAAAGGAGAAAGAGAGAGAATGATTGATGTTTTCTGCTATTAAGTGACTTGCCCCACATAGACTTTCCCCATCTGAGTCAAAAACCCAGGTAACAGAGAGAGAGGCTGAGAGAATTAATCACAGGAACACCACACCAATCAACTGAAGAGTCACCACTGAGCCACTGAAAGGCAAGAAGGAAACACAGTAACATGTAGGTCTTCAGGAAAATCATGTTTTACAACTATTCACTGAGGTCTTTTCTGAGTTCCTGTTCTATAACTGAGGGCAGAAAATAGAAGCCCCATATTAATCAGTAAACTAAAATCAAATTTACAGAAAAAAGTCGTCAAAGTGACAGATGTCAGTCTCTGTAACAGTTAAGTATCTAAGAGACTCGTCTCCTTTACTGTGAGCCACACACTATGTGAGGGGTGTGCAAATGTGCTTTGGAGCCCGTAACTGGCACATTCTTATCTGATGCAAGTGTAATATATATAGCAAACAGAACCTGATTCACTTTGCTATAAAACATTCTACTTGCTGATCCACTTTTACCATGTCTGCATCACAAGAAGCTTCCTACCATGCATACCAAACTAGGAGGAAACTGAATAAGCTGTGTGGCTGGAAAAAAGAAGTTACTGAAGGTACCAATATTTCTGTCATGTTCCATTTAATCAGAAGAAAAAATACCCATGGGAAGAAACCAAAGGACAGGATACAAACAAATGTGGGGGGTTCCAGGAAAGGAGGGGGTTTATAAAAGGACACCACCACTTGAGGGGAAGAGAAGGAAAACTATGAAATATCTGATCTTTGCAAATCAATGGGATTTGAGAGAATTCCTCTCAACAAGTTGCAGATTTGCTGCGTAAGTACACGAGGAAGTTGCACTAGTAAACATTATCAGCAAAAAGGCAGTTAAGCCAGTGTCACTCCTACGTGAATGGGACTGGAAATGGGAGATTATACATAGACAGTCTCTGTTTCAGGAGTCAGCCAAAAATGCCATGTTTAATATGTAACATTTCTCATTTGTACGCTATGTCAGAGACCCCCCCCCAGCTGCATGGAAACCATGAAGCTGATCAACATGTATTTCACCATAGTAAAGGTGTGAAAAAGAGGGACTATCAGACATATTATAAGGCTGTGTACAAGTGTCAACCCTGAAAAGCAGTTGAAAAGGTACCAGGCCCTGTAAAATTGACATGATTACTCCTGGTGTCACTCTGCCCTAGTTGCTTCTTTGTACAGCTGTTTGCTCTCACTCCTATATTCCTCAGAGGTGTGATGGCTAGCTTCTAACCAAGCTCCTCAGAAGCGGCACATTTGCTTACTGGTGTGCATATTTCTCGTATTGACATTGTCTTTAGTTTAAACTGAATTATTGACTAACTATCACGTTTAGCCAAGACACTGGACCATGCTCTGCACTTAGGTAAGAGAAAATGGTTTGATCTGGATTTACAAGAAGCCCCATTCACTTTATATTGCTCTGACTAAATGGTTGTGCATCTCCTGGTTTGTCTGCATCAGCAGTTCTGTTTAATATTGGAATCACAACCGTGAGTCTGTGGGACTAAAGAAGCTATGGACACAGCTTCACTCTGCTGCACTCCAGCCAGCCACAGTACACTAACCTCCTGGCCATTTAACTAACCATGAGGTTTCAGAAATGCACGAACAGACAAACAAAAGACAAAGTTATAAAACATGGCCCAGAAAAATCACTTTTCTAAGCTCAAAGTGCAGTTTTACTCTGAATAGTCACATCAGCTATTTTAGAGATAAAATTTTGCTGCTTTTTATTCTTATTAACCCTGCTGAGCCAACACAGCCAAGACTGACTGAGCTGCTGATTCTATTCCATCTTGTGTATTTACAAAATTGCTCATTAAGTTCCAAATCAGTGTTCCACCTATAGAAGTCCATGAAAGGCACCAAGGGCTCCATGTGAACTAAATCTGGTTCACATAACCATTTTTCTCTTCATACCACATTTCAACTAAGCTTTGGCTCTTAGAGCCCAGGTTGAGATTTCAAGGCTAGTAGCTGGAAAAAATTTCTACTTGTGTAAACAGCACATCTGACACAGAAATCCTCAAGACACAATAAATATGGGATTCCACAATGCCATTCTCACAAAGTCACTTTTCAGAGTAGAAACACGAAGATCAGAGCCCAGACTCCAGTTAAGTGAAGCCTCTGCTTACAATTAACTTATTCTATCAAATAGCTTTCCTTTCTGGAAGGTTCTCGGGTATCTTCCCCACTCACACAAGTTTTTCCAATTATTAATTGGTTACTTCCCCACACTTTCACTGAGTAAGGTGAAATACTCAATATAATAGTATATAATTAGACATTTGGTAAAAATATTCTTTCCATTTTGAAATGACTTCTTAAAACTGCAATGCCATTATACAAAAGGTACATTTTCTGTAGCAAACCAAACACTTTATTTATTTTTATTTAAAAACAAAAATATAAAAAACTATACAGCTTGTTTTAAAAAATATTGTGGTTACATTACCGTTAAATCAAAAAGCATGCAGATAAAAATATAAAAATAAACAGATTTGTGTAAAGTAATTATTTGTAGATAAATGCTAATTGAAGTGCCTTAAAAAGAATCTGAATCAAAATGGCAATGACAGTCCATTCATTGTCAAATGCATTCTTACTTTCAAACAGTTCATACTTGTGCATCAGAGAAAACTAGGATTACAGCTTTGCTAGTAACATGCAGTTATACATTCCAGTAAAAAAATCAATCCCAGTCCCCAGCAGTTTATAGAAAAATACAACACAACAGGAACAATCTTGTGATTTGGAGAAAACATTTTAACAATGCTAAGAGACTGTAAGTAAATACTTTACAAGATAGTTTCGGTTATAAATTAAACTTCCCTTGATAGCACAGAGAACCTCCATACTACCCTGGTATTAGAGACGAGCTCAAAATGTGAACACTGTGTATAAGCAACTCATGGTCTCCAGACTGTGTTGTGATGCTTTCTTGGCATTTTGCTGGAAGACAGTTAAATCTAATTACTTCCCTTTCCCTGTTGTGCAGGGAGAGCAGATCAACTCATTGTGGCTTCTATGCCACTGACACAGTCAAGTAAGGCAGAAGTGTTCCCTAAAAATGTGGCTAAAGAAAGTTGTTAGAAGTAGCAAGAGCACTAAAGCCCAAGGTTCAAATTGGTCTTGGATAAGATGTATATCTAGCTTTACAGAAAAAGGGATACCTATATTCTAATGTGCTGGCTTATGAGTTTATTGAATTTCTAATGGAACTATCACCTTAGTAGAAAAATGCTGATGCGACATTTGTCAAATTATTACATTAAAAAACACTAGGGTTGTTGGGTTTTTTTCTTCAAAACGCTAATCTTAACAGGGCAAAAGAACAGTGATTAAAAATAGTACTTAGCTTTTCTATGTATCACAGTACATAAACACACTAAGGCCTGGATTCTGCAGTCAGTTATGCAAGTGAATAGTTTCTTAAAATATGATTACACTCAAGTACAGATGCCTAGTGGACTTTGAAGCTCTGTATGATGCTTTACAAATATTAATTAGCTCTACTTCCTCAATTCAGATGCAACCAGAATCAGCATGTTGTAAACTGACAAGGAGTGGTGTATCAAGATTGTAATTGTTCAGTGGGCTCAAAACCAAAGCACTTTTCCTGACGGCTCATTAGAAAATATGGAAACTATGTTTTAAAAAATGAACATCCCTAGTTAAAAGATAAAAGAATAAAGAGAAGAATATCCCATACCCAAACTCCCAACAAAAGAGTTTCTATTAAAACTCACCACATTAAAATAGACTATTAAGCCAAATGTTATACAGTTATCAGAATGGTCAGGGTGCAGATTTGATCAGTCATAGAGCCTTAACAGTTGAATTTCAATAGTCAACTCCTCAACTGCATAGTTCTCTGAGTAACTACTCAAGTGTTTGCAGGACCACAGATATAGCAGTGCTCTTCTGCAAAGCCCCTTTACTGATGCTTAGGGCCCTACCAAATTTACAGCCACAAAAAACTTGTCATGGACCATGAAATCTGGTCTCTCCCCGTGAAATCTGATCTTTTGTGTGCTTTTACCCTATAGTATACAGATTTCACAGGGGAGACCAGCTTTTCTCAAATTGGGGGTCCTGACCCAAAAGGGAGCTGCGGGGGTGGGGTGGGGTCACAAGATTATTTTAGAGGACTCATAGTACTGCCACCCTTACTTCTGCATGGCCTTCGGAGCTGGGTGGCTGGAGAGCAGTGGCTGTTGGCTGGATGCCCAGCTCTGAAGGCAGTGCCCTGACAAGCAACAGCGCAAAGAAGGGTGACAATACCATACGATGCCATCCTTACATCTGCGCTGTTGCTGGCGGTGGCTCTGCCTTCAGAACTGGACTCCTGGCCAGAAGCTGCTGCTCTCCAGCTACCCAGCTCTGAAGGCAGCACCACCTCCAGCAGCAGCGCTGAAGTAAGGGCATCAGTACCACAATCTCCCCTACAACAACCTTGCAACCCCTCCACCCCTTTTTGGGTCAGGATCTCTACAATTACATCACCATGAAATTTCATATTTAAATAAATGAAATAATGAAATTTATTATTTTTAAAATCCTATGATTGTGAAATTGACCAAAATGGACCATGAATTTGGTAGCGTTCTACTGATGCTATTAGGAGTGTCCTTGGTGATTAATACAAAGTCAATTCTAGATTCTACTCAGAGAAAATTAATCTCTTATTTTTTCTTCCCCCATTTGGTGTTTCCCAGGGAGGAGCTACAACAGAGGTAGTGAGCACTTTGAAACATCATCTGCACAGTAAGTTAAGACTACAGGGAATCAAGTTTCCTATTTCAGAATCCAAGAGCCAAATCACCTCTAGGAGTTTAGCAAAGTAAGTTTATTCATATAGAGCCATATGAGGTATTGAAGGTACAACTGTACGAGGGGAATGGTGGCCTACTGAATTAGTAGGCAGGTCAGCTACTGCGTACAAGCTCTGCCAATCTGACACCTGGCATTCTGTTCACAAATCACTTTGTGTGGATATGAATGCCTCCTCAGATGCACTCCATTCAAACTACATCCTGAATGCAGGACACTAGGGTAGAATATTCTAGTTCATCTAAATTTCCTTGGAAATTAGTATCAGGAACTTTGATACTACCACTAAATCCAAATTGACAGAGGCTCCCCACCCATGTGAGAAAAAGATGAGAGGAAATTTCTGCACAGAGACCCCCCCAAATCTAGATGCCCCATTCTCTTAAGTTTCTTAGTCACCACAGTATATTGACGTTGTTAAGGAGTTTGATTGTTGAGAAGGGCATGACTAAAAAGCTACCTGATGCCTGATAAAGACAAAACAGAAGCCAATTAAATTCAAATGGGTGAAGTACTGTTGAGGAGGGAAGTATTTTTCCCCCTCAGATTCATAAGGAAACAGAAAACTTTATTAAGGAACAGATTACAATTTAGCAGGGTCTGAAGTTTGAAAGGTCAGCCATTTAATCCATGCATAAAAATACATATTACAAACACAGAAAAACTATCTTTCTTTTGCACAACTCACAGCTGAATTGGAGTGGACTCAAAATGTTCAACCCAAAAGTTTACCTCTGAGCTGAGCTACAGCATAGGAAGTGTCAGAACAAAAGCAAAATTTGCGAGAAAGCTGACACAAGTCAAGCTGAAACCTTAACTTTAGTGTTTGTTACCATGGAAATAATTTTAGTAGAATGGTTTCTATATATCAATGGTCTTTGAGGCTTTTCAGGAGACATCTCAGGCTTGCTAGCTAAGGCATGAACACAAAATAATACTCAAGATCTTCAGATGAGGCATAACATCAGAATATTACTTCATTCATTAAAGTTACAAAATATGAAACAATAGCTACGAAACATGGAGACCGAGTTCACCACAAGTATTGCCTCCCACATTCCCCTCCTCCCCCCCAGTATGAAAAAAAACTCAGCTCTTTGCTTCACTAAAGAGGTAAGAGGATACTCAAGCTAGAAAGACCCAGCACTGCACCTCTAAAGATAATTTCTGACTTGTTAACATATATTTGTGTGTTCTGTGAGCTCTAGACACACACTGCCATAAAGATGCACCACTGTGTAATACAGCCTGATCATTCCTGACTGAATGATTACAATCAAAAGAACAGATATACTTACAAAACTATTTGTATTCTGTAGAAAAAAGGTTGCTTACATGCAACCTCACCTAAGGCTGAAGATACAAAAACCATAATTGAAAGAGGCAATGGAATCTGTTAGAAATTTCACGGTACTAGCATAAAAAGTCAGGAGGTAAGGAAGTTACCAGCTAACATGATGGTCGTGTTTAGTCTATATCACAAGTAGGTGTTTCCAGGATGAATTTCAATTTCATTACAATTCATACAGATACTATCAAAACACAACTAAAATTAAACTGCACTAATCCTTTAATCCTGTACCTCTGTTTTCATAGATTGTAAAACTAAGGGACCATTCTGTTCACCTGGTCCAATCTCCTGCAAAACATCCCCCAGTAATTTGTTTTGTCTACTAATATCATCTATCTTCAAGGTATTAAATCTTCCAGGGCTTATTTTCAAAGTACAGTACTCATAATTATTAACAAGAATGCTTTATAAATTCTGTTTTAAATTCTAGATTAAGGTTTAGCAACAGCAGGTGGATTAAAGTGAGTGGAGCAAAATCAACCCAGAATGTAAATAGCTTTTCAGAAATCTGGACTACAGAGATGAGTCAGGCAGCTGTAAAAGAGCACTGTACTAGTGCATTAAAACTTGTCTTTAGTGACTACAGAGACTGAACTGCAGGAGACTGGAGCAGAAGTGTAATTTCAGTATAACTAGTTATATAATGTACCTATTTTTTCTTATATATTATAGAATTAACTGGTTTGTACTTTTACATGTATCAAAGTGCTTTATGATAAACCAAACCAAGATAAAAATATGTCACAATTATAGTATTAAGATTTTTAGATGATTTAAAGCTCCATATATATATATTGCACAAAATATCATGTACACCCAGCAAACAGCAGCTCAGTGGGTAAAAAAAAGGAAAAACAGAAACCAAGTTATGATAAAAGAGGAGCATAAGATGATAGATCTTGTTACAAATTGAAGTGCAAAGATTATCAGTAAGATTTTAAATCTAATTTTCCACTTCACCAGTGCAGGTGTTTCCAAGATTCTCCTATCAGGATATGTATTTTGCAGCTTCTCCAGAATCATATTGTTCGTTTAAATATTACAGAGAGAAGCTCAAAGGATGGCCAAATGACAGGGCTGTTAAGTAAAAGATATCGTGAACTAACAATACATTAGTTACATAAGGTGTCAAATATACAATTCTAAAATGTTTAAACAATTACATTTCAATTCAACAGTATTCTATATGTTAATTATTAAGTTACTATCCTGCAGTACAGGGTCAACAAGGGCCCCTACATTTAATCAGAAAAGCAGGAGAAAGATTTAGCAAAACGAACATCACTGTAAATATTCTAGACCAGAAAAATTTAGTTTCTCTTTTTGGAAACAAAGTATTATCAAAACAAGTATATTCATTTGTACATATTCAAAGACTACTAAAAAAAATCTGGTGACTGTAGCTTTATTATGTGGCAGAAAGCTTGATAAAGAATACAAACTGTGTGAAGGGTTGCTGGTTTTTAAAAACAGTGTTTAAACTGTGAGAATTATAAACATACTATATGATTCATTTTGGAACAGAAAGTGAAAGATAAGAGCCAACAGGTTAAAACAAAACCAAAAATTGCATCCCAAGGAACATTTGCAATTTCAAAATAAATTTGAAGGGAAAGAAGGCTTACATAGCACACACATCACACTATACCTAGAGGTGGAGTGCTGTCCAATGGCTCTAATTATAGCACTAAATCACTTAATGTTAACATTTTCAAAAACATCTGATTTCCAGTAGCCAACATGGGACATCCTGGCCATGATTTTCAGAGACACTGGGCACCTACTGGGGCACCAATTCAAGTGAAAGAGCGGGGGGGGGGGGGGNGGGGGGGGGGGAGGAGGAGAGGGGAGGGAGAGAAGCACCTCAGCACCTGTGATAATCAAGTCCAAAATGAACACCCAAAAAGAGAGGCCACCAAAATTAAGAGGCCAGTTTTGAAAACACTGGCCCTGCCATCCCAAGACTGTCAAGATGGAATCAGACTAGGAGATATGGATATGTTTTGGGAAGAGCAGTTTTACAGTCAGTTCTTATAGTTTTATGGAACAGAGAACATAGAGGATAAAGCTCAGTCACGTTTCGAACTCCCCCAAGGAAGTGCTGTTATGGTACACAGTGAAGTACACTGGAGGCACTAATGTGACTGCCATGTTGCAAATTGAGCAAACTGTCATCTTACAGATTTCCATACCATACACTCCATAAAACTTATAAAGAGCTACGGTTTTAATTAGCTCTGCCTAGTGACAGGTTTCTCAAAATACAAAACAAACTATAAAGCAATTCATTCTTAAAGATAAAGTCTTCTATGACAGAAGAACAGAAGAGGTCTGCTCCCTAAGCCAACGACAATCCAAGAGGTCAATTACATGACAGCGAGCAAGTGATGCTCAATTTCACTCATATCCACCCAATCAAACGAATCAGGTTCCACTGCCTCATTCTCAGGAAGATTATTAGAAACATTTAACTTAGAAATAGTTTTGTTTGGATCATGCACACTTGCTATGGAAAAAGACAGACGAGAACATATGTTCTGTTTTTACCATATTGCGGCATCTTAGGGTTTCTCTACATACATGTTTTGCACTGATTTAACTATAATAGTATAGCCAAGTAGTAGTACAAACACTTTATAGACCAAGCCGAGATATCCACAACTGTGCTTTTGTAGACAACTGCATCACACTGGGAATAAATCTCTGGGGCAGAGAGGAACAATACTTTTTTCATTCCAATGTCTCAGACCTGAATGAGCAAAGAGTTATGCAAGAAAGACCAGAGAACTTGATTTCTAAACAAGTTTTTCACAGAAGCTTTGACAAGCCTAAGTTTGCATTAGTCAAATAAAGCCACTGAAATACAACAATTGTACAATAATCGTCTATAGCTTAAGTATAAATGTGGCCGCTTTGCCTCAAGACTTATCTAGCAGAAGGAGAACATTTTCTTCTAACATTCCCCTCCACTAACACACACTATGAGGACAGCACCCACTATCACTGAAAGTTTTATTTTGACCAGTATTAAATATAATTTCCTCTAAAGAACTATCATCAAAGGTCACAAGTTCCTTTCAAAAAACTGAATTTAACTTAAAAATATGCTTGACAATATAATGAAACTTAAATGTGTTATATTTAACTACAGTTTAGTGCAGATTTTTTCCCCCCAAAGAAAATATAGGCTTAAAATTGGAGTGTCTGTAGGAAGTGTCATCAGTAAGCACCCAAAGCAAATACTAATCTCTGCTGACTGGAGGGGACAGGAAAAGCAGATGTGAGTATTTAGCATACATGTGGGGCTTGTTTTGAAGTTATAGAGCAGTATGCATTCAGCACCTGTGCTCTTAGGCCCCTCCAAACCCAATGGGAGGCCTGAAAATTTCTTACTTCAGTCACAGAATTTCTTACATTACAAGTGCATTTTTATTTATTTTTACTCTTGTTTGCACTTCAGAGACAATCCAGCTATAGAAGTGGAAGCAGAACTCTTTTCTACCTCATATATCTTCATCAGACATAGTTAAAGTTAAAGTTGCAGAAACTTTATTACTGGTGATTTATGTGCCAGAAAACACTCAGCTTAACTTCCAGAACCCATACAGAGCTGGCAGTTCGAGAAAGAATAACTCAAATTCTTAGCTATGCAGCTTTGCTCACTTCGACACACATCAATGCCACAATGCCACTTTAGTTTCTTAAAGTGTGGTTCTTCCTCTATTTCAGAAGTGCAAAAACATCCTCAGCTTAACATGCCTAAATCACAAATTCTGAGGGTGTATCAGCTGAAAATAGAAAAGCTATACAGTCATTACTGCTCACTAAATTCACCCTACTTTTCCTGAAGAGAATTGTTTCATGCCATTGTTTTTATTTTTTATACATAAACCCACATTTCCTCAGCTGTTGTCCAGTAAAATGCCCTGGTGCAGAAGTGTTCCTGGTGAGAACACTTACACTCCCCAAGAGCAAACTGAAAAGAGAAGGGATCTTTTTAAAAATATGTAATTACATCACTGGCCAGATAGAAAGTATCTGGGCATATGTTACAGGTTGGCTCTCCCACAGCAAGGAAGAAAAGCAATAAAATCTTGTAATCTTGGGAAGTGCAAGATGCCATACCCCCATCTCCAAGTTTCGTATGTCGGGTCCAATACAGGCAACTGCAACATGCAGGATCTACACTGTGTGTACTGTTTTAATTACAAAGACAAAAAAATTAAAGACCAAGCCAGTACTGAAAACATATTTATTTATACAGAAGACAGGTATAGGACTGAGTCTTTAAATAAGCTGCATCTAACCTGTTTCTGAATCTTCACTGTCGGAGGAGCTGGATTCACTGGTGCTCTCAGACTCTGAGGAGGAGAACCCCTTCATTTTAGAGGAACCAGCAATTACATCCACTTTCTCTGCTGCAACAAAATAATAGTACAATATTGTCAAAGGATGACAAAAATAACCCAGAATCCAGTCTTGTGCTGTGTGGTCTTCCTGTAATCAACAACGCACGTAACAGGAATTCTGTTGCATGGAGGGCTGCTCGTATGCTGATGCTCTATAGTTGGGGTCATAAGTAGCTTAACTAAGTAAAGTACTATTGCAGTTGGACACAGCAAACTCACTGCCCTGTTCCCATGTTCCTTCCTAGTTCTGAACTTTACAAACTAGGGCAGAAATGAAGAGTTCACCCTATTGTTCCCAATTCCCTAATGAGGTAACAAATACGACTTTTGCCTAAATAACCCATAAACATGCATGTATCAGATTCTTGCAGAGGGAAAGTGTGTTAGAAATGTTCAAGCACATTATTTACTGACTAGATTATACTGGCCCATAATTATTGCATAGTATTTTTTTAAAAGAATGCTATTGATCCAATGAATTATAATGGGTCCAACACTGAATATACTCAATCCTGCACATGACCCAATCCTTCTGCAATCTGTGTTAGAGAAGGCTTATCATGCATATGCAGCATTTGACATTTACACTTCAGGCTCTAGGCTATTTTTCTTTTCAAAACACCAAATAAGTTTACAAGTGATGCTTAGGCCAGCAGCACATAGGGCAATTTCACATCTTCTTATGGCTTGCTGAATTCCAAATGTAAAGGTTTTATTTGGATATATCAGTACAAAGAAAAGCATGGGAATGGGCAATTGGAGAGTTCTGCAAACTCCCCTCTACATGCGCAGTCACTTGATTCTGTAAGAGGCTTTACTTCAACATTAACCATATATTAAAAACTAAAACAATGTCCAAAAACAGCTCCAAAAACTGGTGGAAAGAATCCAGGATGGCAGCCCCAGTATAGTGAGTCTCATGCCTGGGACAATCCAAATCCAGGCCTATACATGTGCCAACTGTTTCACATGATGACGCCCCAGTTTGGCATGAGAGCATTCTTTCAGTGAGAGAAGGTGCTTTGGGGCTTTTTTGGCACACTGAAGGTGAGTCTGCATCCCAAAGCAAATACTGTTGTACAGTAAAAGAAAACTAAAAGGTTTTACAAGAAAAGTTTGCATGAGATTGAAACAACATGTAATATTCCATTTAGCTGGCATTATGATGTGTCCCTTGTATCAAGTGTTTGGAGTGAAGAAAATATTTACATTAGAGATCAAAGTACAGGGATATTAAGATAAAATTAGCCCCAAATCACAAGCCATTGAGTTAAAGTCCAGTGGTAAGATTTAACAAACATACTATTGTGCCATTAATCAAATCTATCTTTTGACAGAAAAGTAGTAGTTTTGAAATGAGTTCTTCTCTTCCCTGGCATGAGGCTATAAATACCTATATACCCAGTATGTGCATCATCTCTCTCTACATGTGTGTGTGTCTGTCTCTCTCTCTCACAAGATTTCCACTACATCGCTGGAATGTGAAGTAAACTGCTTTGAGGATGAAAGGTACCTTGGGGTTTCCTCTTCTTCCGTAAACATGATGTTACATATCTCTCCAACTCCCGCAATGTGGATGGCTTTAATGTCTCAAAGTCAATTTCAATCTCATCAGGATTGGAGTTTTTAAGCGAAGGTTCTCTTGACTGGATGATATGGACAACTCGGCCCAGTTTCTCTCCAGGGAGTTTATTAATGTCCAGGCTCAGCTGCCTCTTCTCCTCATAAGACATTGGCTTACACTTGTCCTCCTCCTCAGACTCGTAGACAGGAGGGGGTTTGCTGTTCTTGACCATCACAGGCTCCTTCTTACTACTTAGGAATAATTATAAAACATTATTATAGAAACACCAAAATTGTGAGGAGTTTAAAAAGCAGCAGCTTGATATTAATGTCTTAAATGTAACACTGATTACATTACACTCTAATTAAAAATGATCAAAGTTGTTTATTTTCAATAGGCTATTAAGAATACAAAGGTGGGTAAGAGGGCAGAGAGAACAGAACATGATAGACAGGCGCTTCTTGGTGACATTCATTTTCAGCATTAAATATATAGACCCCTCTTATGATTTCTGACTTGCTGATCTATATACTGTGTGTGGGAGAGGAAGGGAAGCAAGAAGCAACAGGCATTAAAAAAACCTGTCCTCAGAATAAGTAACAATCTGTTAGAGACTTCATATACTAGGGTTGTGGTTTTATTCTGAGAATACAGAAATTAGACTATCACTGATTTTGAGAAACTAGGTTTGTAGTTATAAAAAGAATGTGTATCTAACTGAAGAGGTCACACTTCAGCCAGATTCATAGCACCTCAGCGTTAACACAGAATGCACAGCCTATGCAGCAAAAGGATTACCAATGAAATCAGAGAAGTAAGAGATCTATTAGGCCACAGTCAATTCAGTTCCCTGGGGAGAATTTACAATTGAGCTCTACAGTACATTGTCTAGTATTTTATTCAGCCTCAATGCCCTAAATGGGGGGTGAGGGTAGGCGATGAGAAATGGGCTCATATCCCTTACTTTTGACAATTTTGCAGCCTAATCAAGTTCACTGCAAGCAGTTTGTACTTATCTGCAAACTACATTTTCGCCTTTCTTCATTTCATCCCATTACTCAAAGTTATGATGCTTTGTTGCACTGTAAATAGTTCCTCCCCCTGGCTGGGGGTTATGCCCTTGAAATACTTGGATATATTACCTCCACTGAGTTGTCACTTACCCAACTGTAAATATCTAGCTCATAACCTTTTCCCTTACAAGTCAATCCCTCCAGCACCCATGAGGGGAAGATAGATTAAATCTAAAAAACTCCAGAATCTGGGATTCAATGTCACAGTGACAATATAGAGAGGAACAAAAATTAGTTCTCTATCATATCTCATACTGGATACTAATGGCAGCCCCACAAGCCAGACAAAGAAGCAAAGGGGTGCATGAGTGAAAACAAGTACTGTCACACTGAGGCACAACGAATTGGGGGCTGCACCAACACGTGTTGCTGGAACTGATACTATCAATGCCAAGGCCCTTACAGAAGCTAGAAACCCCAGAGTGAGCCATCACTACACCACAGGCACTAAGGGTTACTGTTTGAAGTAATCTTGAATCCAAGAAGGTTGTCTCTAACTCTCTATTGTTCCTCAGTGCAGTAAAATACAAAAACTGCAAGATATGACAGACACAAAGCTGACCTTGAGTTACTGCTGTTGCTATTATTTTTCTTGGCCTTCTTGAGTGGTGGTTCCTTGGTTTTACTTTTCTTATTCTCCTCTACTTCTTCCTTCTTTTTGTGCTTCTCTTTTTTTTTTTCTTTCTTGTCTTTCTCCTTTTTCTTTGGTTTGCTCTGCTGTGGCTGGGACAGGGCAGCGAGCTGTTCATGCACTGCTTTAAGCTAAGAGGCAGACACACAAAGATCAAGATACTTTCGCTCTGCATCACCTCCACTCCCATATCATTCCTTTTTCCTCCTTTCTGGCCTGGCTACTCTCACTTGCTTGCACCTCTTTGAATATTAAGTGGGTCAGTTCTAGATGCTTTTTACTGTACACTGATTTTTTTTCATTATACTTTAAAGCACCCTGACCTGCTTGACAGGGGGGAGGAAGTCTTTATAAAGTTACTACTCTCCTCACCTTTTGGCCAAGAACAGACTGCCCACTTCCTCAGCACCAGTTGGACACTAAATGCTATTAACAATGAATGATTTAATGCACGAGGAGGGCCTGTGAGGCTACAATGCTCCAGATGGAACACTGCCTGTATTCGGGGCTGCACCTCCCTATCAGAGGTGGTGGCTCCAGGCCCCATTTTATAAGTTCACATGCCACATTTTAGTCTTAAATTGAGCCAGCCCAAAACTGTTCTATCCATTCAAATGACACTACCTAACTCAAGGCAATGGTATAGTGCGCTGCTGTGATTTTTTTTGAACATTATATGTGTATCAAATAGAACATAATAAAATGTTTTGAAATACACCACAATATTTATTAATACTTTGCCCATTAAGCCCTTTCAACAACAGATGTCAGAACACTTTACAATTGAGCTTCACAGCCCCATGGAAGCCCCATGCAAGCTAAAGCAAATTGCCCAAGGTCACCCAAGTCAGTAGAAGAGTTGAGAATGCCTGACTCCTAGTTCCCCCTGCTCTAGCCCTGAGACCCGCAGAACACATTACCTGTTCCTGAAGTTCTGCTAGTCGCTGAGCTCGTTCTTCCTCAGAATCATCTGATGAGCTATCGCTATCAGAGGAGCTATCACTGCTGCTATCACTGGACGAAGGGGGGGCCACCTTGGTTGGGGGTGGCACCACTACTGGAGAGGAGGCTGGAATCATGGGTTCTTCAGGTTCATCTGGCATTTTAGCAAAGCGCATCTCAAAAACATCCTGGGGAAGAAAAACACATTAAAAATAATGCTAGGTTTGCACGTACTATACAAATACACATTTACAAGCAGCTCAGCATGTAATAATGATTATTATTCAAGAAACATAAGCACCTGACAAACACAGACAAGCCTTCCTCCTTTAAGAAACGAAGGGAGGACAGACTAAGATTCAATATATGTTCTGTGCAGGCTTGGCAGAATATCAGAAGTTGAATCAATATTTATTGTTAAGCATTTTTTTGTCCATTTAATTTTTCACAGTTGCAAAAAATTACAAGTTTTAAACTTTTTTCCTACTTATCTATTTAAATGTCCACAGTTGCAAGGCAGCATGGGGTGGTCAGATAATTATTTAATGACAGCAGATGTAGAGATTCAAAAAGTTAAAGCTTTATGACCATTAAAATACAAATTGCAATATCACATATAAAGTAAATATCCTTAAATCAAACTAAGTTCTCAAGCAGTATTTTTCTTACTTTGCTTATCTGTAACTTTCTATTATCGCTAGAAATATTGAGTTTGTGTGTGTATAGTGAAATTGAGATTTTCTGACATTTACCGATAAAAATCTGATCCTTTGAAGCCTACTTATGTAACTAAATAAGGTAAGAGTGCTGAATTGATGATACTATCTACACAATACTAAGGTGCAGGATGATCAAACCTACTAAAATAGCAGAACAGCTCTATGGATTAGCAAAAAGAAACACTGATTGTCCAATTCAGGACAGAAGCTTTCTTACTTATTAGAAGACAAAGTTCAGAGGGCGCAAACAATTCCTCAAAATTACTTCTAAAGAACAGAATTCAATGTTTTAGCTGCCTTGATTAAAAATAACTGAGGCAGCTTAAATCTTACTACGCTACTACACTACCTGTCTGTTCACTCCTTAACTGATATTTTAAACAAAATTAAAGTCAAAAGGTAAACCTGAGATTTGGAGGATATGGAGATTGAAGTCCTAAAGAAAAATTACAACTATGCTTGCAGAGTCAAGACCTTAATACAAAACCCAGTACAGAGATGTACTGAAATGTTGAAAAAAATCTCCTTACAGAATGGCTAATACTAAATCTGAACCATCAGATGATATGGTTCAATGTGGACACAGGTGCTGAACGGCTGCATTTTATCTCCACTGTTTGGCATTGCAAAAGACTGGATAACAAAGTGCATGAGCAACACAAACACCAGAACAGCATAGGCAGATGGAAAATGCCTAGAAGACCTAGACTTTGCTGATACTGCACTACTGAGTGACGCCCATAAAAGCTTACAGAGATAGACAACTGGGCAAAAATAACAGGCCAAGCAAGGCTCAAAATTAATTATGCTAAATCATGCATCCTTGATTTAAGAGTCTGACGTGAAAGCCTAAAAGTGTTTTTCAACATCTGTCCACTTTGTTTGTTTGAATATTTAACTGCAAAGTTTGTTTTTCCTGTAAGATTCCAAAAGACGACATAACCAATGACATAGGATTTTAGCAACACTTGAAACATCTCACCATATCCTTAAGAGGTTGAAAAAACCTGAACTTTAGACAGACATTAGTTTCTTCTCTCACAAACCTCATGCTGTTTCCCTTTGTGAACTCTCTCACTCTAGCAGAGAGACCAAGATGACCATATCTCAGATTTCTGACTCCTAAGAGGGAGTTTTGTTTATATGTATTTTCAAGAGCCATAGTCTTTTTACTTTTAAAATCAGATAAAGAAGTTTTTTACTTATCAAAATCTTTGTGATTCACATTTGAATCCCTTTCATAGAAAGAGTGAAGGATTTTACAAATAAAATGTAACTTGTGAATAATTTAGACATGAAGAAAAGGGATTTTGTTCATATAACTGCGGCTCTTTTCAACTGTATTTATATAGAAGAAGAGTAAATGTGGGCAAAACAAAAATACAATCGTTAGAAAGGAAGTTTTGAAATGATAAATATGAACAGCCCTAATTAACTGCGGCAAAAAACAAAACAAAAAGCGGGGAAGGGGAGCGGGGACACAAGTTCTCATCTTTCTCTATGACACACTTCTGCTGTCAGGATTTTCAGTGCCATCCCTCTATCAAGTTTTGAATGCATTTAGAAGAATAAGGCAAAAATTTACCTTTTGCCTGGAAGTTCAACATTTAACCTATAGAGATTGTTTTGTGTACATAAGAGTTTCTCTCTTAACTCTACTGTGTATACAACTTAAATTAGAAACTCTTTAGCACAGGGCATGTCTGCTCATCATGGTGTTATGCATACTTTTGGTATGAAAATAAATATTTACACATGTATTTAATGTAACTCATTTTAATCACTCACCAAATAAAATATGCTGCAGTATAAAAAATTACTATTTAAATATGAAACTATTTTAACACAGTTAAATAAAATAAATCAATAACCTCATTTCACAAAACAGCTATTAAGCATTATCAAAAATATTTACACAAGAGACTAATGATTCCTTTGAACAATAAACATTTAACAAGACTTTTTAAATAAGGAACTGGAACACAAAATCAACATGCTTTTCCTTCTCCTTTGTCCTCCCTTAGAGTACAGGCAAAGGAACAGATATACGATATTTGTACTGACTTATGCTAGTCTACTTTGGCTCTTGTACGACAGCTGTCACTACGACTTGAATGAAATCCTTTCCTGACACCTTCCTGCATTTTAATTCAGTTGCACCCGTCTCTGAACTCTCATCAGTGTTGGCCTCAAGAATTTGTATGATTTTTTCACTATATGCTTCTTGTAAATGAATCAAAGTAATTATAGCCCATTTGCCTTCCCACAGACTTTGTATACCACTAGATTTTTTGCCAAAATATTCTCTGCTGCTACCTCCAGTTCAGCTCCTCAACTTGGTAGCAATGGTAAGAGCACTAGTGCACACGTTGTGCATTTACATTTTAACTACCATTATCATCTAACTTTCCTTACAGAAGGCCTAAGATGATGCAGAGGGGTAGACTCTTGAGGGCAGGGACTGCCATTTATTACATGTGGATATCAATCATATTAGGAACCCAATCTGTTGACCTTTAAGCACTACGTAATACAAATTTTGATCAATCATATCATAGCTGGTCACCTAAAGCCCTGTCTGCCCTAACAAGCAGCACTGTTAGTGGCAAGTTTTTGGGAAAAAAAGGTCTCTTGCAGACAAGGCTCTAAAGACCCTGAAGTGCTTCACAAGCTTTACTAATCATACAACCTTCCCTCCACAAACAAACCTCTGCATCTGAGGTATTTAACAATGAAAAGCAACACTTTCACAGCAGGTTAATGCAGAAACTGAAAACTACAGTTGCCAACTGGATCAAGTAATAATTAAAAATAAAACAGGCAGAAAAAATATCCAATAAAAGCAGCTTGAAGTTGACACAGATACCATCTAGTGGCAAAAATACATTGTTAACCTATAACAAAAATTCACTAATATATATTTAAATACAAGCAAACATCTTTATGAACAGCACAAAATAGTGATCCGAAATGGGCAAAAGGTTAACTAGTCATACCAAAATAGGACACTATTGAGCACAGCGCCACAGAAAGAACCAATTTCTAGCACATTCTCAGTGGTTACAGACTGACTTTCCATTTTTAGTATGATGTAGGCGTCTCCTAACGTGCAATTTAAAACCTTATCTATGATCAATCATAGTATTCTCAGTTACCAGAGGTCTGCTCAGACCTAATTTTTAGGTCCCGCCCAAGTAGGGTCAAGTCATTTTTTGACCTAACTTCAACCCTGACCCTTCTACTCCATTCTCCCGAACCTGAGTTGTGATGTTGCTACCTTCTGCCTGTGGGGTTGGCACAGAGGTAGCTGCATGCTCTGGTCCTGTCACCCATGCTCTGCTGTGTGTACCCTGCAAAATGAGTATGCCGAGGCATCGCAATACCTCTCACATTGCAGTGTACACACAGAGCAGCAGATGGTGGCAGATGACAGGAGTCAGGCACACAGCTGCTGTCACAAACAACCGCCACAGGCTGACCTCACAGGCAAACGGAGAGGCAAACTCAGCTGTCCCAGACTTGACACTTGTAGTCTGGTTCAGATTGGACTGCAGGACTTAGTATGAAAAACTGTTACTAACCTGTTCAATAACTACTGTTTGAGATGTATTGCACATGTCAATTTCGCTTTTGGAATCTATATGCCCAGTGCATGGCCATCAAACTTTTTCCTTCAGCAGTACCTGTTTGGTGGCTCAAACTTCCTCTGCTACTGTGTGTCACTGCATGCACATATAAAGAGCAGAGCTCCCGCCAACCCCGTCAGTTCCTTCTTGCCATAACTCCAAATGAAGATGGGTACAAGTGTATGTCATGGAACGGACATGTGGAACAGATCTCTAAGAAGACCAGTTATGGAACAGGTTAGTAACTCTTTTTCTTCGAGTAACTGCACGTGTTCATTCCACTCTTAGTGACTCTCAAGCAATAAGACAGGAACTGGGCTTGGAATTTATTTCAATAAAGATTGGAGAACAACTTGTTCCCCTCTAGCATTGTCTTTGGAGTCTTAAGCACAGCATGTGGACCATGGAGATGTGGACCAAGGACCAGGCTGCCACTCCAAATGTCTGCAACTGGGACTTGTGTCAGAAAGGTCGCTGGGGCTGACTGTGACCTCGTCCAATGAGCTGACACATTAGCCAAAGTCATCACGCATGCATATGCAGGGTGCAATCCAGGAAAAAATTCTCTGAGTGGAGGAAACCTCTTACCCTCTTTGCCAATGCTACAAACAGCTGGGAGGATCTATGAAAGTGACTGGTTTGTCCAGGTAAAATGGCAAGGCTCTTATGTCGGATAATGTAGGAAATTGGTAATAAGTGTCTAGTAAGACAGAGGATGGAGCTCAGTTGTTCTCAGTGGTGGCAGATGACAGAACAAGGAGTAATGGTCTCAAGTTGCAGTGGGGGAGGTTTAGGTTGGATATTAGGAAAAACTTTTTCACTAGGAGGGTGGTGAAGCACTGGAATGGGTTACCTAGGGAAGTGATGGAATCTCCTTCCTTAGAGGTTTTTAAGATTAGGCTTGACAAAGAGCTGGCTGGGATGATTTAGTTGGGAATTGGCCCTGCTTTGAGCAGAGGGTTGGACTAGATGACCTCCTGACGTCCCTTCCAACCCTGATATTCTATGTCCAACATATGCAAATGATCTTCTACCCAATACCATATATGAACAAGGAGGAATACTGGCAAATAAACTGGCTGGTTGATGTGGAAAGTGGAAGCCACCTTTGGGACCAACTTCAGATGAGGATGCTGGTAAACCTTGTCCTTAAAGAAGATCATCTGTGGAAGTCCCAACACTAACGACAACAATTGCCCTGCTCATTTGGCCATGGCTAATAATACTAAAAAGACTAGACTATGTATATATACACACATTATGTTCACAAAGGCTGAGAGAAAAAGAAGAACTGCTCTGATATAGAACAGAGTTCCAATGATTGTCATGGGCGATAAAAAGGAACTGAGGGGGGCTACCTTTTATTTCTGCATGTAATGGTGAATGGGGTGGAGGCTCAAGCTGCTAAATGAGTACTATACAGGGGAAAAGTTTCTGACAGCCATGCACACCAACACCTAGAGTGGAATGCACCTGTGTAGTTACTCAAGGAACTATTGTTTGTTTGCATATTATATAGATTTTCGTGAAGTCTGTTTTTTCTATTATACACAGATTAGTAGCCAGTGTTACACGATTTTACACATTCAGTCTTAACTTTAGCATTTCCTGGCTTCTGAGTGCTTAACTTCACATTATATGTATTTTCTTAACGTAATTTTTTGGCATGGAGTTTCCTAGCTAAAATTATTTGCACTGAATCACCAAACAAGCCAAAAAACCAAAAACAAAACAAAAAAGCCACCCAGTTACCTACCTTTTTGTAACTGTTGTTCTTTCAGATGTGTTGCTCATGTACATTCCATTCTAGGTGTGCACATGCCCACGTGCACAGTTGGGAGATTTTTGCCTTAGTGGTATCTGTAGGATCGGCCATGCTCATGCTACATTAGGTGCTGCCGACTCTATGCCCTCTCAGTTCCTTCTTACTGCCCATGACAGTTGGTTGGAGCGCCTTGTCTTGCATCACAAGAGCGATAGTGGTCCTTACAGTCCATTGTTTAAGATACGTGTTAGAGTAGCTGTTTAGGAGTTAGAGTCCCGGCTTGGTGGGGCATGCCCATTCCCCAGGTTTTAACCCATGTTCATTGTGAAGCTGGCCGATGCCCATTAGTGACCCCCACGAGAGATGTTTAAAATGTTTGGGGGAGTCCCACAGAAAGGATAAGTGCAAGATCTGCAAAAACTTTCACCCTCAAACTCAGAAGGAGCGGAATATTTGCTTAAGGGCCCTCCTCATAGAGCTTGCGCTTCGTCCTACCTCTGGATCGGACTCCATGCCTGGTACCTGGATTTGACAGACCAACTCCCCATTTTTAGTCCTGGGAGAAGTGCCTGCTGAGCTAATGGCTGTGACATTCTGGGCTCCAGGAAGGCAAAACAACTGAGATCAGACTCTGATCGGCTATATACCAGTTCCATAACTTTCTAGCCTCGGCGCACAGGAAGCAGAATCTTTCTCCTCTGGTTGTTGATATCAAACATGCAAGCCACATTGTCTGTCATGACTGTGATTGTTTTGCTATTGATGACGGCAGGAACTCAAGGTAGGCAATCCTTGAGTTCCAACAAATTGATATAGAGACCAGTTGACTGAGGTGACTACCTGCTCTGAGTTATGAGTGAGGGATGGGAGTATATCTCAACAAACAGCGATGAATCCATTGTCACACTTATTATTGGAGCAGGTTGGATCAACAGGACACCCACACAGACTTTGCATTAATCTTGCCATCAATCCAGTGAGTTCTTCACCTGGAGGGGAACCTTAACCTGTCTGTCCAATAGGCCCCCCCCAATCAGCCCTAAAAGCAGCAGAGGTCTGGTCACAAAGGTGCAAACTGTCATATGTCCCAGGAGCTGCAAACAGTTCCTTACTGTAGTACAGGGACTTCCTTGACTTGTCCCAACCAGATGTGACAAAGTTATGAATCTGCATGTGGGAAAGTTGTCCCTGGCTATCATATACTCCTACGAATTATATTCTCTGTTACAGGGGCAAATGTGGGAATTTTTTTTTTTTTTTTTTTTTTTTTTAATTTTTAACTGGAGACTCAATTCCTGGAGGAGAGGGCGGGCTCTGCGTGGAAGTTAGTACCGGTTTGTAAGATCAGCCCTTGACTAACCAGTTGTCAAGATACTGGATGACTAAAATTGTTTCTCACCAAAGATGAGCAGCGACTACTGCTAAAGCCTTTAAGAATGCCTTTGGGGCCAAGGAAAGTCTGAACAGAAGTACTTGGCACTAAAAACAATCCTGGCCCATGGTGAAGTGCAAGTATACCTGTGTGTGCAGGATGTATCTCCAGATGGAAATAGGCAATCTGTAGATCGAGAGCCGAAAACCAATCTCCTGCCTTTAGAGAAGAGATTAGGGCTGCCAGAGCCACCATCTGGAACTTTTTTGAGACGTGGTACAAAAGTATACCTTGAGTAAAACCCCTTTCCCTGTGAGGTCTACTGCTCCTTGTTGCAAGGCTGGTATATCCAGTCACCCTTTGGGGGCAGGAGAGAGCTGCTTTACAGCCCTGTGGCTGAGTCTGTAGGGCTGTCCTTGGTGTTGAGGCAGCATAGCCTAGTGGCCAAAGTCAATAGCCCAGCCCTTGCTTCCAGGGCAGCATGGCCTAGCGGTCAGAGTCAATAGCCCAGCCATTTCTGGGTCCCCACAGTCTCTCCATTCTCTGTGGCATCCTGAGCCTGGGGGTTTGTCTGGCTGGCCTCTGCATCCTGGAGTGCAGTTCTCAGACAGGAGCCAGCAGTGCACTTCCTACCTTGCCAGCAGTCAGCCCACACTGAGCACCCCTGCTTCCTTTCATACCCTGTCTCCAGCTGGAGCATGCCCAGCAGAGCTGAGGGAGCATGACCTCCTCAGCCCAAAGAAAAGGATTAACCACTGCTGCACCAGGGCGGGACTGGTACAACTAAACAAAGAAGAGAGTGTACTTCTTGGATCAGTATAGTCTTGTTAGAGGAGTCCCTGAAGAGGACAGGGAAGGGAGTCAAAGGGAGGAAGGGACAACGTGGATGGTGGAACCCAATGTTATAACCTCCATGACACATGCGTCTGCTGGAAATGGGAAAGGCAATCTCCAAAAGTGTGGAGGTGGGCAAAAGGTTGCAGCTTGCAAACTAAAGGTGAGGGAGGAGTTGAGCTCTTGACCATCCTGTCAAAATAGCTATTTCAAAGATGACTGGGTACTTGCTGAAGGCAGGTGGGAAGCTTTTCCTCTCCGGAATCTCAATCTCTTTCTAGGAGGTTCTGTGAAATCCAGAGAACTGTGTTGGGTGTGATCTTTGGGCAGTAAGAGCCACTAAATCTCCTCTTTTTGGTAGGAGTACATATACCCAGAAACCTCACCGTAGCCCTGGAGTTCTTCAGCGTGTGCAGGGACTCGTCTGTATTCCTGAGAAAAGCTTCTGATCATCAAACAGGAGGTCCTCAACTGCATTTTGTACCTCTCTCGGGAACCCCAACAGATGAAGCGATGACACCCTCTGCATGACAACTGCTGTGGAGATGGATCTAGTAGCAGTGTCTGCAGCATCCAAGAATGCTGGGAGAGATGTTCTGGCTAATAAGTGCCCCTCCTTAACAATAGCCTGAAAGTGCTCTCTATGCTCTTGTGGAAGATGTTCAACAAAGGTTGCAAACTTGCTGTAATTCTTGTGACATCATACTTTACCATGTCAGCCTAATAATTTGTGATCCAAAATTGAAGGGTAGCAGATGAGTAAACCTTTCCCCAAAAAAGGTCTATCCTTTTCTGGTCCTTGTCATAAGAGGGAGACCTGGCATAATGCTTTTTACCTGGCTCATTTACAGCATCCAACACATGGGAATTAGTTGGAGGATGGCAAAACAAAAACCCTGAGTCTTGGGGTAACAATATTTTTTATCTGTTCATTTACAAGTTGCCAGTATAGTGCCATAAATTTTCCACGCAGCCTTTGCTGGATCCATAAGCTCATCTTCATTGGGTAACGCAACCTGGGTAGGTATCACTGGCTACAAAGTGTGCAGGAGCTTGTATTGTGTGTCTTTAACCTCCTCAAGAGAGGTATCTCGGGGGTGTCCACCATCCTCTTCACAATATCCTGTAATCAGTGAAAAAGGTCAACCATCGATAGTGATGGAAACATGACTACTTCATCCAGAGACAAAGATTAAACAGGGGTTTAAGGGGTAGCCTTGCTGTCCACCCTAGCCTCCTGTCCCTCAAAGGTCTTCTGGTGTTGGGGGTTTGGAAGAGGAGAATGTTTGAGCCTAGTTTCCTGGTGCAGTGGAGCCAGAGGTCTAGAAAATTGCTGCCGATACGCTGCCCAAAGACCCTAGTAGTCCATACAGGGAAACGGGTGGGACTGATCCCAGGACTGATCTCACTGTCTCTGATATGGACGAGAATCCTTGTGGATTCCTGTAAGTATGGGTTCCACAATCTCAGTTCAGGCCTCTAGGTGCTAAGGTAATACAAACAAACAAAAACAACATGGAAGACTTCCTTGCATGCAATGAGACAGTTATGATCACCAGTCTGTCAACACTTCTTGTCCTTGTGAACCTACTTCAAGTAGAACAGTAATCAAACTGACAGTTCTCAAAATGTTCTCCAGCCAAAAAGCCTATAGACAAGTGAGGTACAACCAATTTTTTCTTCACTTAAAACAAAGGATTGAGCTCTGCTAAAAAAACAAAAAACAAAAAAACACCACCACCAGAATCCAAATTAATAAGTTTCCAGCAGTTGGTGAATCATCATAGGAAATCCTTGTAACCCACCATTTGGCAATAAATAACCCTCCCTAAAAATGCAAACAAAGCAGGAAGCTATTTTAAAATCTTGCCCGGAAGGATGTCATTGATATATTTTGGTGCATATCAGAGGGTAGAACATTCTGAAGTTGCAGGCACTGAGTGGAAAAAGACCAGCCTCTTACACAATAGGACAGTCAGCAGAACTGCCCATTTCTGGTGCTACACTAGAAGGCTGGGCACAAACTGATTTTCAGATTGTCCCAAGACCTTGCCATGCAATTGTTGGATCCATCTATGCAGTATTGTACAGTGAAGACTGGGTAGAGATCTGACAGAGATGATTTAATATGGATCCCTAACATCACTTCAAAGTCTGAAAGGAGGAGTTCCATGCATCTAACTTTTCACATTTTCGTAATTTAGTCTCATTCTCCTAAGCAAAGTTAGAGGACACAATTAATGTGAAAATGCCAAGAATGCTGAGACTGGGAGGCCAGGATTTCAAATAAATTACTACAGGAGGCAGGGAGGAAGGAGAACAGTGATCTCCATGTAGTAATAGCCTGCAGCCTGGTACAACATTCATATACCGAAGCTCTGATGTTCACGGCTGTGAGCTGTAATTTAAATTCCTTTGTGCTAGCCAACTGCTTCCTGCCAGATACACCTGCATCACTGATGCTTGCAGACTCTCTGTGGTGACTCCCTCAGTTCCTCCTTAAAACGTATCTTCCTCCTTTTAACAATTTTAACCATGTTTTTAAAAACTGTAACATGCTGTTTAAAATGCTAAGCAGATCACTCAGTAGTATGGAAATTCAGAGTGTGCTTTGAGCATTGCTATAGCTAGATAGTTATGATGCACTGATAAGAAACTTGAGAGGTCACACACAGTGTGATGGTGCAGTCAAAAGAGTTAATGGTCCTTTGAGCTACAGGGTGGGATTCTTTATCCAAAGCCACACCGGAATAGAAGGACATAAATATAGCTTGAGTAAATGCAGCACACAGCAGCAAAAGTGATAGCAATTTAGATACATAAGGAATATGAAACAAACATTAAAAAATGGCGTATAGGAAAAATTCCCTGCATATAAGCCAACAATTTCTGCAGCATTTAACCTTTCATTTTACAAAACAAAAGCAAGTTTTCACTCTTTAATGGCTGGGAAGAAACCTTCCCAATGTGCAGACCTGCCTTCTTGAGTCAGCGGACAGGTCTAGCGTGTGGGTGAAATCCTGGTCCCACTGAAATCAATAGGAATCTTGCCTCTGGCTTCAATAGGGCCAGGATTTCACCCTGTGCTTCTTGCTGCTTAAGGCTTTCAAAAACAGAACTGAGCAAAATTAAGACTGGTCACAGTGTCAATGCAGCCAGTCTCACTCTGCTGTTGCTTGGGAAAAGCTGTGAAAACCAGCAATGAAAGCTATATATAGACGAGGGTGCAAAAATGGAGGTTAAAGTAACAAGGGGAAGAGGCTGAATTTCAAAATGTATCTGAAATGTATTTGGTAGGCAGGATCCAGCAAAACACTGCTATTTATGCATGACACTGTACCATGAGGACCACATCTGTCACGTCACCACTGGCTGCCTTAACTAAGGAGTGTAATTCATTGGGTTCTCATCAGGTCATTCAAAAACATGAAGCTTAAATAATGCATTCAAGGAAAACTCCTTCACCAACAGAACTAGTCTGTGAACTGTGAAAGAAAACGCTGTTATTTAGGACATCATTAGCAGAAACAGTGGTTTCACTAGGTAGCTTTGGTTATAGCACAACACACATGCCTATCCTGCACAAGACAGCTACTACCAAATGCCACTGTCTCTCTTAACCTGAAGAAGAGCTCTGTGCAAGCTTGAAAGCTTGTCTCCCTTACCAAGAGAAGGTTGGTCCAATAAAAGATATTACCTCTCCCATACTGTCTCTAATATCCTGGGACCAACACGACTACAACAACTTTGCATACATGGATCAGAAGCAGCTTTTTGGGACGGTGAAAGCTCAGGCTAACGATGTCTTTGAACAGTCCTACAATTGCAGGAAAGAAACCACAAAAGCACCCATGGTGCCTTTGGAGTCAAAACACAAAAGAGCAACCAGCACTGAAAAAGTGGAACAGTGAAACCCAGTGTCTGAGAATATATAGAAGTACACAACACAAAGAAAAGGAGAGCAGCAGAATACGTACCCTGGACTTCAGAAAAGCAGACTGACTCCCTCAGGGAACTGATGGGCAGGATCCTCTGGGAGAATAACATAAGGGGGAAAGAAATCCAGGAAAGCTGGATGTATTTTAAAAAATCCTTATTGAGGTTGCAGGAAAAAACATCCTGATGTGTAGAAAAAATAGTAAATACGGCAGGAGACCAGCTTTGTCTAACACTGAAATCTTTGCTGATCTTAAACACAAAAAAGAACCTTACAAGAAGAAGAAGATTGGACAAATGACCAGGGAGGAGTATAAAAATATTGCTCAGGCATGCAGGAGTAAAATCAGGAAGGCCAAATCACACTTGGAGTTGCAGCTAGCAAGAGATGGTAAGAGTAACAAGAAAGGTTTCTTCACGTATGTTAGCAACAAGAAGAAAATCAAGGGAAGCGTGGGCCCCTTACTGAATGGGGGAGGCAATCTAGTGACAGAGGATGTGGAAAAAGCTAATGTACTCAATGATCTTTTTGCCTCGGTCTTCACAAACAAGGTCAACTCCCAGACTGCCGCACTGGGCAGCACAGTATGGGGAGGAGGTGACCTGCCTTCTGTGGAGAAAGAAGTGGTTTGGGACTATTTAGAAAAACTGGATGAGCACAAGTCCATGGGACCAGATGCGCTGCATCCGAGGGTGCTAAAGGAGTTGGCGGATATGATTGCAGAGCCATTGGCCATTATCTTTGAAAGCTCATGGTGATCAGGGGAGGTCCCAGATGACTAAAAAAAGGCTAATGTAGTCCCCACCTTTTAAAAAGGGAAGGAGAAGGATCTGGGGAACTACAGGCCAGTCAGCCTCACCTCAGTTCCTGAAAAAATCATGGAGCAGGTCCTCAAGGAATCAATTCTGAAGCACTTAGAGGAAAGGAAAGTGATCAGGAACAGTCAGCATGGATTCACCAAGCGCAAGTCATGCCTGACTAACCTAATTGCCTTCTATGAGGAGATAACTGGCTCTGCGGATGAGGAAAAAGCAGTGGATGTGTTATTCCTTGACTTTTGCAAAGCTTCTGATACCGTCTCCCACAGTATTCTTGCCGGCAAGTTAAAGAAGCATGGGCTGGATGAATGGACTATAAGGTCTATAGAAAGCTGGCTAGATCATCGGGCTCAACGGGTAGTGATCAATGGCTCCATGGCTAGTTGGCAGTCGGTTTCAAGCGGAGTGCCCCAAGGGTCGGTCCTGGGGCCGGTTTTGTTCAATATGTTCATTAATGATCTGGAGGATGGCATGGACTTCGCTCTCAGCAAGTTTGCAGATGACACTAAACTGGGAGGAGTGGTAGATACACTGGAGGGTAGGGATAGGATACAGATGGACCTAGACAAATTAGAGGATTGGGCCAAAAGAAATCTGATGAGGTTCAACAAGGACAAGTGCAGAGTCCTGCACTTAGGACGGAAGAATCCCATTCACTGTTACAGACTAGGGACCGAATGGCTAGGAAGCAGTTCTGCAGAAAAGGACCTAGGGGTTACAGTGGACGAGAAGCTGGATATGAGTCAACAGTGTGCCCTTGTTGCCAAGAAGGCTAACGGCATTTTGGGCTGTATAAGTAGGGGCATTGCCAGCAGATCGAGGGATGTGATCATTCCCCTCTATTCGACATTGGTGAGGCCTCATCTGGAGTACTGTGTCCAGTTTTGGGCCCCACACTACAAGAAGGATGTGGAAAAATTGGAAAGAGTCCAGCGGAGGGCAACAAAAATGATTAGGGGGCTGGAGCACAAGACTTATGAGGAGAGGCTGAGGGAACTGGGATTGTTTAGTCTGCAGAAGAGAAGAATGAGAGGGGATTTGATAGCTGCTTTCAACTACCTAAAAGGGAGTTCCAAAGAGGATGGATCTAGACTGTTCTCAGTGGTACCAGATGACAGAACAAGGAGCAATGGTCTCAAGTTGCAGTGGGAGAGGTTAGCTTGGATATTAGGAAAAAAACTTTTTCACGCAGAGAGTGATGAAGTACTGGAATGGGTTACCTAGGGAGGTGGTGGAATCTCCTTCGTTAAGAGGTTTTTAAGGTCAGGCTTGACAAAGCCCTGGCTGGCACGATTTAGTTGGGAATTGGTCCTGCTTTGCACAGGGGGTTGGACTAGATGACCTTCTGAAGTCCCTTCCAACCCTGATATTCTATGATTCTATTTGATCCCTAGGACAATAGTAAATGTATAATTTCCCTGTCCTCAAAGTGCATAGCCTAAAATAGATCTGTTGGAATTTAAGCCCAATATCTGGGGTTGGAAAGCAGAAAGAACCGATTAAACTGGTTTAAAATGGAAAAAAGATGTGAAACTTCCAGCTAAATAGCCAAATCTTCATATGACCACCCAATGGCTCCTACTTCCTTTATTATTATCTACCAAAAGAGATTAGTCTTTCAAAGCATATCTTGGAGAGAAGTACTTTGGCTCACTTCAGGAGGAACTCCTCAGTTTTCCCTTGGGTAGTTTGCCTACATATTTTCGAAGACAGTTTGTAATCCAATCCTTACAAAATGCTTCGAGATCTGATGAAGGGGCAAAGTGCTTTCAGGTTTCTTCTCCTCTTGGAAGGAAGGTGAAAACTTTACATATTTCCGGTTCACATTTACATCAGTAAGGGTATGTCTACATTACCCACCGGATGGGAGGTAATCGATCTATCGGGGATCGATGTATTGCATCTCATCTAGACACGATACATCGATCCCCGAACGTGCTCCCCATCGACTCCAGGACTCCACCAGGGCAAGAGACGGAAGCGGAGTCCACGACGGAGTGACGGCCATCGATCCCGCGCTGCGAGGACGCAAAGTAAGTCAATCTAAGTCTATCTAAGATACGTCGACTTCAGCTACGCTATTCTCACAGCTGAAGTTGCATATCTTAGATTGACACCCTCCGACCCCTCCCAGTGTAGACCAGGCCTAAGTGCCTGTCAATTCTCCTATATAAGACCATCTCCAAAAGAAGAGGGATGCAGGAGCAAGAGGATGAGTTAAGTTGCACCCAAATATAATTCCCTTTTAAAAGCCATCCTGACAAGCTGCAGTCTGGATGGATCTGGCCTTCACTGAAAAGGCTAGATTAAGCAGAACATCCAAGTATACCAATATAGTATGGGGCAATACAATGGAATAGCTTTCATGATAGTTATAGGAGGCCTTCAATATTCTGTTCTAAGGCCAGCAATATCCACAAACTACATGCCAAAATGCCCAATGCAGAGTGTGCACGTGTGTTTTCAGCATACAAAATGAGACAGCACAGCACCATGGGAACCTTGGGCTCTTATTCTGGATCTTCTTCCTGTTACTGTTGGGCAGAGCTCAAGCTATTATGCAAGTGTGTGAAGTTATTGAAAGATAACTGACTGTTCCTGCACAGGCTGTTGGAACTAGGAGAGTCATTCCAGCTGCTCTGAATACAAATGTAAACAGACTTTTTCATGGAATACTGAAGTTTCCATATTGAGCAAAACACTTCCCTTCTGTAAGCTACACTATTTTAAAAAGCCCCATAGGCTGCAGATGTGAGTGGAGAGCTGCAAATTTTAATGAAAGGCTCTGATGCAAAGGATTACTGAATTCTGATAAAGGATTACTGTGATGGCAACACAAAGTATGAGAAAGTTATTTATAAAGCTATTTGCTTCTGAGGCTGTATAAGATGGGAAGCAAAACAAGTTTTCACTTCAGTTAAAGGGTGGTAAACAAGGTACACAGTTACAGAGACCAAGGAGAGATTACTCGCATTGTGCGGTAACTACAGTTCTTCAAGATATTTCCCCACCACCACCACCCTTATGGGTGCTCAACTTCCGATGCCTCCCACGAGGTTTGGATCAGAAAGTTTCAGCAGCAGTGCCCGTTTGTCCCACACAAGCGCTCCTGATGGCCTCATGCCCTACACTGAGATATAGAGCTGCACAGGCAAACTACCCCCAGTTCCTTTTCCATTGTGATTTCTGCGTGACAAAACTTTGAACCAGAGGGAAAGGAGGGTGGGTAGTGGGGCACCCACAGAGACACATCTCGAAGAAATGCAATTACTGCACAAGGTGAGTAAGCTCTCCTTCTTCGAGTAACGTCCCTATAGGTGCTTCATTTCAGGTGACTCTAGAGCAGCATCCCTGGAAGCAGAAAGGAGCTTTGGATTTGAGACCAACACTCAAGTTATAAATGCAATGTTAAACACAGCATCTGACCTGGCAGCATGAATCAAAGCTTAGTGTTTGGAGACCAGGTTGCCACTGGAATATCCTTCAGCAGTGCTACAGAAGCATGCTGATATCATGTAGAATGTGCTAGGCACTTCAGAAGGAGGGTGAACCTTGAGAGTTTTGAGTGGAGATTGTGGATCCTCTGGATCTGTCTATAAACAGTCTGGAAGACTTTCAAAATGGTTTGGTTCTATCCAGATAGAAGTCTAATGCTCTTCTGACATCCAAAGCGTGGAGGAAAAAATCTTCAGTGGTATGGTGTGGTTTTGGGAAGACGACTGGAAGATGAATATCCAGGAATATTAATGGTTAATACAGAACTCAAAATATACCTTTGGTAGAAGGCTATGATGTGATCATAACGAAACTTTCTCCCTCAAGAATACTGTAAAGGGAGGTCTGGGATTATAGCCCCGTTTCCCCAACTCTTTTGGAAGAAGTGACAGCCACCAAGAAAGCAGTTTTCATGGCCTGGTGAAGATGAGAACAGGCAGCTATTGGCTCAAAGGGCACAATTAAGGACCAAGTTTAGACTAGGGGTAAGCTCTATTCAGTGGAAAGGTTCAACCTCTTAATGAATTTTGCTATCCTGAAGTGAGCAAGCACTGAGAATCCCTCAACACAGCAATGAAAGGGTATTATGGCTGCCATATGAGCTTTACTGAACTCATGGCGAGTCCTGACTTTTTCAATTCTAACAGGTAGTCAAGGACAGCAAAGAGGGAAGAGTGAACACATGAAAACTGCTGCCCAGTACAACAGTGATGAAATCTCTTACATTTCTGAAGGCAAATGTTTTGCAAGATATCTTTCTGCTGTTTAGCATCACTGTTATACCTCTGGAAAATAGGAAGATGCTATCCCCAAGAACCATCAAGGAACCAAGCTCTGAGGTGAAGAATTCCCAGGTTGGGATGAGGAGTCCAACTGGAATCCCGAGACAGCAAGTGAGGAGATGCCAGACAATAAAGACGAATCAGCTAAGGGTACCACTTTTGACTTGGTCACTATCGGATAACTAAAATGGCGCTGCGTTTGTCTTCTCTGATCTTGTTCAACACTCTCAAGATCAAAGCTGTGGGAAGATATGCATGGAGAAGGGGCCTTTTGTCCAAGGAATGAGGAAAGGAGTCTGCCCTCCTCGAGCAGACTTTCTTGTACTTCCTGTTGGTGGTGGCAGTAAACAAGTCCACCTCTGGAAACTCCGGGGTCAGAAAAATGCAATTGCGGCTCCATAAGTCCAGCTCTCAATTGTTATCTAGGGAGAAGTGACAGCTGAGATTGTCAGCCATGGTGTTTTATATACCTGGAAGGTGAGACTAAAATAAGAACGTGACTGGTTATTACATCAGTTCTATAGCTTTATTGCTTCAGCATACGGGACGCAGGGGGGAAATCCTGCACCCCTTTCCTTCTGACAATTGATGTAGAACATGCAGGCTATGCTGTCTGTCATGACTGTAATGGTTTTGCCTTTGATTAATGGAATGAAATAGCTACAGGCATTCTTGACTGCCCTCAGCTCCAAGAGGCTGATGTGTAGAAGAGACATTTGGGAAGACAATTTGCCCTGAATGGTGAGCATTCCCAAGTGTGTCCCTGCACCCCACCATTGATGCATCTAATGTTACAGTCATATGAAACTGGACGAAAGGAACACCTGCACAAACACTGGATGGGTCCTTCCACCTACTGAGTAAGTCCAGTACTCAGTGAGGGAAAGATGCTAGATTGTGCTTCTTCAGGCTATAGATGATCCTCAGCCATCCCTGGACACAGCAAAGATGTAACCTGGCATGTTATGTTACAAAGGTACAAGCTGCATGTGTTCTGGCAGTTGGAAGCAACGGTCTTCCCAGTGGTCACCATGAGAAAGGCATGAGGCTCTTGAAAACCATTAATTGGTGGCCCAAAGATTCTAATATAGTCACTGAGGAGAGCCATTAAGCACAGAAGATGGCATCCAATGCTGCTCAGACCAATGAGAAGGGACATAGATTTGTCTTGTCCCTAGATCCTCTTTCCATAGAGGTGTCAGGAAAGATGTCCCTATGCTGACAGGTCCTTGCACAAAGATTTGGGAATCTGAAGAGAGGTCCTCATTGCCTACAGGATGAGCTCAGCAAGTACTGGAGAAGCAGGTGGCACCAGAGAAAGATCTAATCCTGGTGACTCGGCTGATATCAGTATCAACAGGCACTTCCCATTGAGAGGGGAGACTTCGGCTCTTCTGAGACAAACAAGTCTCTTGAATACCTAAATTCTTGTGGTATCAGGTGGATTTGTACTGAGAATGAGGGATGTTCCACAATTTGTACCAGGCTGAGACCTGCTTCGATGGGTTCTGTCTAGCAGAAGTCATTGGTACCAAAAATGACGACTCCTTTGGATGCACCAAGGGACCCTGGATCACTTGTCTAGAAACCGAAGGCAGCACACGATGGCCTGTCAGTACAGCGCTTCTGGAAGCAGAGAATTTATTGTCTCCTCGTGCGTTCATGTTTAGGCGGTACCAAAGTATAGTTGTTACTGTGGCTCTCTGAAGGGCTCTGAGTCTTCTAAGACTTCCCAGTATTACAGGATCCCGGAGCCTCAGCAGTATCCAGTCTGGGACCTGAGGTCTCTGACACAGTCAATTTCTAAAGACACTGGGGCTTTTCTGAAATAGGCTCTTCATGGGGAGAACTAGAACTTCTCTTTTTAAGAGCCTATTTGGTACCCTCCAACATCTTTCCCTGAGAAGGTGAGGGGAAATCTGGTGCAGAAGCTGATGAGGCACTACACTCACTCAAAGGCTGATGTACAGGGGAGTACCATGGCCTGGATCCAAAGATGGGAGTGCTCCATCATAGAGGAGCTTGAATTTAATCTCCTGTTTTTTTCTAGCTTTGATCTTAAAGGTTAAATAGGTATTGTGCTTTTGAGGGATATGACTGTAACCCAAACAGTAATTGTACTGGCAATGTCCAGCACTGAGTGGGACAGATTCCTGAGACATGTACTTGAATCCCAGAGATCCTGGCATACTCCAGCGACAAGGCAAAAACCCCCACAGGGAACCCCTCAGGAGGGGAGAATGAGAAGCACTGAAAAAAGCTCACCACAAATGAAGCAAAGAAATTATAAAATACAACTTGTAGAAGTGAATAATTACACTAAATTAAAAATCAGATGATCCTAAAGCAACTTTAGGGCAACGCTAGAAGCAGGCATGCTAGACGCTCTCTCAGGCTGAGGGAGGTTTGCCACACAGCTCTACTCATCATTGGGACAGGGAACGAGGATGTCTGGAGTTCATGAATGGGCTTAACAGGCACTGCTACTGAAAACCTCCAAAGGTGCAAGGGGTGCATGCACACCTGAAGTGGAGTGCCTATAGGGACACTACTCAAAAGAAAAAAAGTTACCAGTTGTCTGTTCAAGATGGTATAGCAACTACAGTTCATGCTAATACTTCAATGTGGAAGATTTGTTTTTGAGAATTTAGTGAACCATTCTGTTATATTTCTGTACTTCAATTTATTTTACTTTTAAGTTTAGGGAGTAGGTTATGCTAGACCATTATGAAAAAGTTTCATGTATGAGTTCAAAACAGAAAAGCACTCTAACAAAGCAGTTTCTTTACCTGCAGTTTCCGTGCCATAGCTACCACCTCATGATCAGCAGGGTTGTATTTGTAACAATTGGAAAACATCAATCGGACATCTGCTGCAAATTCCTGAGCATCTCTGTATTCCCGGTTCTCCAGTTTAGACTAGAAGGGAAAACAAAACTCCACTATCAACAGAGCAAGCAAAAGAAGTTACTGAATGGACAAGAAATATCTTGGATCTATGGCATCCATTGAGTTCTGGGCTTCCACCTAATCTCCATCTATATCTCACCTTTGCCAAATGGAGCAATGCTTTGGAAACTTGCCAGAAACCTGAGATCTGCATTTGATTTACATAAAATGGAGATGATTACAACCATCCTGAACTATAACATGGAGGTACATCCAAAAGACAACTACATAAATAGCATACAATGCAGATAGATTGCTGAGACCAAAACAGAACATTGCATGCTGGAGCTGGTATTCCTTCATAGACCATCCCTCCATAACAACAGGCAGCTGCAAGCTACATGGGAGAACATGATAGTCCACATGTGGCAGACACTTTCACTGACTACAATTTAAAGGACAGTATGAAGGAACTAATTCACTAGATTACTGGTCCCCATGCCCATGAACATCATTACCAATCACAGTGCAGGGTTCTGTTCGAACAACAATGCACTAAAACTTCACACACACATCTGAAATTATTTTTTAAACAAATAAGTTTTTAATCTTTGTATCACTTTCTTATAAGAGAAATCCCAAACTGTCAGTAGCAGTTAAAGACATCCCGCACGTGGGGTCAGTCCAGCATATCAGTGACAGTTTGAGGAATTAGAAATTGGGACCACAGGATAGTCCCTCCTTCAGATCAGCAGAAACTTGGAAGTATTCAAGAAGGCAACACGCTTGGCATTTTTCTGCCAGACACAGGGAACCACATCCAACTGGCTGTGGCAACAGAGGATTTTTGAGAGTAGCGTGGGAACAAATCCCCCAGGGATGTAAGGATGAATCTTATCCCCACCCCCGGGGAAGAGATAGAGCTTGATTAAAGAAACAGAGCAGTTGAACTGTGCAGGCTTAGTCAGTCCAGAGTGAGACTGTCTGACATCACAAAAATACAAGCCTTAAAATAAACTCCCTGCACAGCAACCTCATTTTATTATGAAGTGAATGTAGTGGTGTGAAGCCCTGATGTGTGCAGATCTCAATTTATCGACAGTTGTCCACACCATCTCATTATATACCTCAATTTTTGTCTGAAGGAGCCAGAGGTGAGGATAGTTCTGTCTCCATGGCTCATTCAATCCTTTGCCTCTCTGCTGTGCCTGCCAACAACAAGGCCAAAAGTGATGGTGTTTTTTTGAGAGGTGGACACCTGACCATCAGCAACTGGAACAAGACCCATCAATGCATTTCATATAAACATAAAACAGTTGTCATGGGCAATTATTTTTGCTCACAACCAACTTGAACTAAATTTCAATCACTGACCTGAAATAAAGAACTTTGTTATCCCATTACCAATGCTTCAGCCATCCAGATCCTCTCTGTACTTGTGTTTTTTCAGAATTTCCTAGCTGTGGGGTGTGTGTTTGTTTTTTTGGTTAGATTTGGAGAATACTACAGAATGCTCAAAGTTATTATGCATATTCAGAAAAAGGGGTGATGGTACCAGCTCAATCTTCAGCACAGTTTTTAATTATTCAGTTGAAGGAAAAACTATATTCCTTCATTCACTTCATACTGGCAAAGTTCCTAGTGTAATCTCAATATGGGGGTGGAGGAGAGAAATTTGTCTCTTTCTTCTGCTTGAAGTGTTTTAAAAAAGAAACCCAAGTTGTGTGAATATTAGGGCTCAGAGTTAAATTGATACAACCAAAGAATTCTGCAGTTTAAAGCTATGTCCATGATGAGATTATAAAATTATAGTGCTCCAAACAATGAATTGACATTTTCAGCAGAGATATGGACTGCTTTGCAATTACTTCTCTTGGATAAGTAACTCTCAAATACTCCATGAGAGGCAGTTAGCTGCGTCCTCACAGCAGAAGGCTTCGATTTAGATGCTCTGGAAACATGGTCCTTTACATTAAGCAGAACATTTCCTTTAAAGGAATGTGGTGATGGTTTTTCTTTTTTTTGTTTCTTTGTCTTTTTTTAATGAAAATTCCCCTACTATAGCAATCTATACTGACTGATTGAGCCCATTACCTTGGCTAAGCATATTCAGTGTAGGCTGCCATAGTAGAGGACATTTACTTTTAAAAAATGCACAGGCAATTTTTTGTTTTTGTTTGTTTGTTTTTGTTTTGAAGACCCATTCTGGAAAGGACTGTCTTCTTTTCAGGACCTGTCACTTAAAGAGTAGCACACTATGGACAGATGAGAGTCTCCACCTACCAGAATTCTCAGGTTACACAGAATGAATGGTTAATTGCTTTCAGACAGAGTCCCAGAGAAGAATCCTTTCTTTTGTAACACACACATTTTTGGTAGATATCTACAACACATTATGTTAAGCATGCAGCTGCACACGTACGCCCATATACATGAATTGGCATGTAAAACAGACTGCATTTCCCCAGGGAAGTTATTCCTCCTGTACAGTCAATTTTTTTATTTTATTTTAATTTTTTGGGCTATGTGAAACTGAGCTTACTTTGATTGTGCTCAGATCCATGGGATGTTTAATGATATCACAATAATCATGCAGTCCCAGTGCTTCCACGTCCACAGGTTTGTAGAAGGGCCATGCGTAGGCAGCATGCTTCTTGGCAAACATCTCTTTGATGATGCCACTGCAATACTTTAACTGCTCAGACACTTTGTTACTGTTACTCTTTTCTACCACATGCTGCTGAGAGTCTGGAACATCCTTCTTTGGAGGTTTCACTGGCCGGCTGCTTTCCCTTCGTGGACCCATCTTGGCAGACTTGGGTTCAGTGGGCAGCGAGGAGGATTCGTGAATTGCATCTATTGTTGTTGGCGTTGTGGTGTCTGCTTTCCTCTTCACTCCTTTTTTTGTCTGTAAAACAACAAATACAACAGTATTATAATATTTTATTAAGTCTTGTGTTCTTTTGTTACTATTGTATTCACAAGATCCACCTCTGATTGTATATTAAAGTCTAACCACTAAGTACTCAGGTGAGATGGGACTAAAAAGTTAAAAAGCTTTCTATAAATATGCATACTGGAAGCAGTTTGTACTGAGCCCTCTAGAAAATGCGTAATTACAAATTATCTTTATTATATTAGCAAAGGTCAAGAGCATGGTTAAATAAATATTCAAAATATTTTACTTAAGAACCATGTTAGGGTCAAGTGAACCTCTTAGGATTCATTTCTACAGCTTGTGCAGTGTTTACAGAAGCCCAGATCTTGGATTATTTTGGCTGAGTTGCTGGATGGGATTTTCAGAAGTACCTAAGGCAATCAGCTGACCAACTACCACTGAAGGGTCATATAACTTGGGTACCTAATTCTGCCAAGAACTTTTGTAAATGGCACTTGACAGCCACAGAAGTGCGATGTCTCAGGAGAAAGGAAATGGCAATCTTACTGATGCAATGATATAAAAGGTATCGCTCAAAATAAGAAATATTAGCTAGCAGGATCTGATCTGCTGAAGATGCATGCCAAAATTTTCAAAAGTAACTAGTGATTCAGGTACTCAACTTGAGACACGATAAAGGAGCCTGATTGTAATGAGTAGGAACTTAGCTCTTTTTGAATAATAAATTTAAAGAACATTATGTTGTGCATCCAAAAACTAAGGCACCTAAAATTACTAGTCACTTTTGGATAGCTTAGTCACAGTGAGACAGCTTTTCAAGCCAGATGGCTTTCTTTTCCTTGAAAAGCCTCAAAAAAACATTATTAACTCCAGTACACAAGGCTGCTGGCTATATGTTTAGCAGAAACTCTGATGAGCAAATACAGTTCTACTCAATAAGGACAAGAGGACTGGGAATCAGAACTCCTGAACCCTAATCATTATTCTATGATTCTGCCCTTGACCTGCAGTATGACCTTGGACAAGTAACTCAGGTGGGATTTTCAAAAGCAAACAGAAGAGTTAGGTTCCTAACTTCTCAAGTACCCTTGAAAATCCCACCCTTCACTTCTGTGTGCCTCAGTCCCATCTCTCCAATCAGTAAAAATCTGTAAAGCAATTTTAAACCCTAAGATGAAAGGGACTTCACAGTGAATGTTTTAAAATAGTCATCCAATAAAATCTTCTCTCTTCCAGAGAGGAAAATGAACACAAAGAATCCTGACTCACTAACTCAAGAGTCCTTTTACTCACCTTCACAGGCTGTGCAGCTGTTGGGATAACAGGTGGGTGTGCCTGAATGGGCTGGGGAGCGGGGGTTGGGGGGACAGAAAGACAGACACAGAGGTTTGACGGGCGCTCTGTGGGGACAGACAGACAGACACAGACGTGTGACTTGCGCTGTGTGGGGATGGGTCCCGGGGGTTGGGGGGACAGAAAGACAGACACAGAGGTTTGACGGGCGCTCTGTGGGGACAGACAGACAGACACAGACGTGTGACTTGCGCTGTGTGGGGATGGGTCCCGGGGGTTGGGGGGACAGAAGGTAGGGGAGGAGGGGGAGGAGGTGCAGGTGGTTGAGGAGGCACCACTGTCATTACTGGCGGCTGGACAATAAGGTCAGGGGTCACAGAAGGAAAGGAATGAGTTGTTTGCACAGACTGAAGATTCTGTTGTGAGGCCTGCGTCTGAGCTGGGGATGATGCTTGAGTTACATTTTGTACCATAGATGCTCCTGGCTTGGGTGTAGCTGTCAAAAAATGAAGGAATAAAGAAGGGCCACACTTAATGCTTCAAACGTACTCATTTTGATCAGGCAACAAATGCACATTTCATAATGGTCATTATTATTTTTTAAATAGGGTAACAATGCTTTAGCACATCCTTCCCCGGATAATCAAATTCAGGACAGGTACTAATCAAATTTTTCATGGTCCATTTTAAGTAGAATCAGGTCCAAAGACACACTGCCCTCAAAGGGCTCCCTATCAGAGCTTGGGGAGGAAGGGTGAGTCTATTCTCCTTTCCCTGCCTGCTTATCTTTTTCTGGCCATTCACATGGCTACACTTCACAGTTACCAGGCTTCTGGTACTGCACTGGGCAGAACTTCCTTCAGAAGCAGTCAATACCCATTAATTAACAACGGCAGTTGCTATTCAGTGGCAATAAGCAGTCACATCAACACATCTGCAACAGTCTCAGAGAAAGATCATCAGTCTGCCAGATAGCAGGAACTCCCATGAGGCAACTTTTAAAGTGAAATGCAACAAGAACTTCAGATACCTGTGCAAAGGCCAGATACCTGTGAACACAGGGTTTCCACATTAAAAGACGGGAAAGGCATTCTGAAAGTCATGCCCCTAAGTAACTGAGGAATTCCACCATACTTGGTGGCACCTTAAAGACTAACAGATTTATTTGGGCATAAGCTTTCGTGGGTAAAAAAACCATTTCTTCTGGGTTTCTTACCCATGAAAGCTTATGCCCAAATAAATCTATTAGTCTTTACAGAGCCACCAGACTCCTTTTTGTTTTTGTGGGTACAGACTAACACAGTTACCCCTCTGATACTTGGTACCATACTTGGTGTTAACCAGAAGCACTGCCTCTTTCTTATAGTGGTTTGCAGGGTGAGGTTTGCCAGCACAGTAATCTCATGCTAGGAGGCAGTACTTCTGAGAAAGACACCCACCCATTGCAAGCCAGCAGGCATTACAAGAGTACCCTCTCCTAGCAAACATCAGATATATTTCATTGTGTCTGTTAGCAACAGTTCTATTTTTATATATGCAAATTCCAGGAAAAGGAGCACTTATCATTCTAGACAGGGACTTCCTGACATTTTAACTTATATATTATTTGGAACATCCATTCCCAATCACTAACAAAACCTAATCATGAGCAAAAAATGACTGATTTTTAGTCTGCAGAAGTTCTAACTAGGATAGCCACCTGAAATTAAGAGATCACAGTGTAGGCCAGCAAATACAGTAGAACCTCAGAGTTCTGAGCACACTAGTCACCCACACACCCCATTTGGAACTGGAAGCACGCAATCAGGCAGTAGCAGAGACCAAAAAAAAAGGCAAATACAGTGAAGCACTGTGTTAAATGTGAACGACCAAAAAAAGGAAAGTTTAAAAAAAGATTTGACAAAGGTAAGTGAACTGTTTCTCTGCTTCTTTCTTTTCAATTAAGATGGTTAAAAACAGCTTTTTTCTTCTGCATAATATAGCTTCAAAGCTGTATTAACTCAATGTTCAGTTGTAAACTTTTGAAAGAACCACCATAATGCTTTGTTTAGAGTTTCGAACCACCTCCATTCCCGACGTGTTCATAACTAGAAGTTCTACTGTATCTACATTTTGGCTGCCATTTCCCAGTATTGCTCTTTCAGCAAAGCACTGGAAACTCTTTAGCAGGACATGCAGCAGCATGTGCATGACTTCAGTAAGCTGGGATGTGTCCACAGATGCAATTTATTGAGGAAAAAAGCTGTGGCCAAATTTAGTCACTGATAAATTATAGCTACAATTCGAACCAAAGCATGGCATTGTGTAGCAGTTAAGATGTCTCAAGTACAACCGCCACTAACCCAACCATTCTTCTTATTGGATGCGGAGCTTGTCAAACCAATTTACAGCAGCCTCATCACTGAAATGCAAACCCCGCAGACTAAAAACCTAGGAATTCCAGATACATAGGGAGTATGATTTCCCTTGGCAATTTATATAGAACATGTATGCTATATTGGCCGTAAGGATCTTGATGGCATTGTTCTTGATTAAAGGGAGAAAGTATTCGCATGCATTTCGGATTGCCCTTAGCTCCAATAAGTTTATGTGCAGACTAGACTCCGCTGGGGACAAGTAGTCTTGGATCATATTGTTACACAGATGCGCCCCCTAACCAACTAGGGAAGCGTCTGTCATGATTGTCATGGTTGGAGCTTTTTGTTGGAAAGAAACTCCTAAGCAGATGTTTTCATAGAATCATAGGATATCAGGGTTGGAAGGGATCTCAGGAGGTCATCTAGTTGAACTCCCTGCTCAAGGCAGGACCAATTCCCAGCTAAATCATCCCAGTCAGGGCTTTGTCAAGCCTGACCTTAAAAACCTCTAAGGAAGGATATTTCACCACCTCCCTAGGTAACCCATTCCAGCGCTTCACCACCTTCTTAGTGAAGGAGTCTTTCCTAATATCCAACCTAAACCTCTCCCACTGCAACTTGAGACCATTGCTCCTTGTTCTGTCATCGGGTACCACTGAGAACGGTCTAGATCCATCCTCTTTGGAATCCCCTTTCAGGTAGCTGAAAGCAGCGATCAAATCCCCCCTCATTCTTCTCTTCTGCAGACTAAAGAATCCCCGTTCCCTCAGCCTCTTCTCTAAGTCCTGTGCGCCAGCCCCCTATTCATTTTTGTTGCCCTCCACAGGACTCTTTCCAATTTATCCACATCCTTCTTGTAGTGTGGGGCCCAAAATTGGACACAGTACTCCAGATGAGGCCTCACCAGTGTCGAATAGAGGGGAGTGATCACGTCCCTTGATCTGCTGGCAATGCCCCTACTTATACAGGCCAAAATGCTGTTAGCCTTCTTGGCAAAAAGGGCACACTGTTGACTCATATCCAGCTTCTCATCCACTATAACCCCTAGGTCCTTTCCTGCAGAACTGCTGCTTAGCCATTCACTTCCTAGTGTGTAGCAAAGCATGAGATTCTTCCGTCCTAAGTGCAGGACTCTGCACTAGTCCTTGTTGAACCTCATCAGATTTTTTGGCCGGATCCTCTAATTTGTCTAGGCCCCGCTGCATGCTATCCCTACCCTCCAGCATACCTACCACTCCTCCTAGTTTAGTGTCATCTGCAAACTTGCGGAGGATGCAGTCCATATCATCCTCTAGATCATTAATGAAGATAATGAACAAACTAGCCCCAGGACCAACCCTTGGGGCACTCCGCTTAATACTGGCTGCCAACCAGACATGGAGCCATTGATCACTACCCCACTGAGCCCGACGATCTAGAGAGCTTTCTATCCACCTTTCTGTCCACCTTATAGTCCCATTCATCCCGCCCATACTACTTTAACTTGCTGGCAAGAATACCGTGTCATTTATTTCTGTTCTGCTTTTGGAAAAAAGCCAGATGAATTCACAACGTAAGATGATGATGAAACACTTTCCGTTCCAACAGCAACTAAGAAGCACATTAAACAGCAGCTACTGAAGTCAGACATTTTTAAATCAGCAGCTCTGGGTAACTTGCCTCCAAGAGTTTTAAAAGAGCAAGCTGAGGAGCTTGCTGCACTCCACATGATTTTCAATAAGTCTTGGAATAATGGGGAAGTTACAGAGGAAAGAAAGAAAGCTAAGTTTGTGCCAGTATTTAGAAAGGATACATAGGATGACTCAAGTAACTATAGGCCTCTTAGACTGACACTGAGCCTGCGCAAAATAATGGAGCAGCCGCTACGGGACTTGATTAATAAAGAATTAAAGGAGGGAAATGTCAATTAGAAATGATTCATATAAAAAAAAAGATCTTGTCAAACTAACTTGATTTTTTAAATTTAAAAATATGATATATTACCTCAGAATTTGGCACTGTTGCAACTGCTATTGGAATACTATATCTAGTTCTGGTGTCCACAATTCCAGGACGTTGAAAAATTGGAGAGGCTAAATTGGTAAAGGCTCAAGGAGCTCAATTTATTTAACTCAGCCCTGGTCTACACTGGGGGAGTGTGGGGGAGAAAAGCAATCTACGTTACGCAACTTCAGCTACGTGAATAATGTAGCTGAAGTCAACGTACTTAGATTTACTCACCGCGGTGTCTTCCAAAGGTAAACCACCATTGGAACAAGTCCAACTGTTGTGGAGTCTCTCTGGAAATTTTTAAATCAAGGTTGAATTAGTCTTATTCAAATCTGAATTAATTTAGGGATGTCCTATGGCCTGTAATATACAGGAGGTCAGTCCTAGATCACAATGGTCCCTTCCAGCCTTAGACTCTATGAATCTATGAACCAAGCGCCAAAAAACCTAAATTATTAAAAATGTGTAGGCTCGAGATGTAAGCACACAATACAAATATTGAACGTAAGTTTATATGCATAGTTTTACTGATTGTAATTTTTAAAATCCTTCAATGTGATGTAGTTCACCTTTAAATAAACAAAGTATAAAGCATTCAGGCAGAAACCGCTACCTTGCAAAGATCCACACAAAGCTAATGCATCAGTTTAGCCCTCAAAATAGAGCACAAGTGATAATTCAGTAAGGCACATGCCTTGTGTAAGCTGTCTAAACAAAGCTGAATTTATCTTCAGTGAAGCGTATTTCATCTCAAAGGTAGCAAGCACACTTTTTCAAATGATGGCAGATTATTACAAAAGGCAATAAAAATATGTTGTATACACACAAACCTGGAAAACCCACCCAGTAGACAGATTTATCAAAATTAAAAGCTGTCACCAATATGGATGCCTCTTAGATGCAAAAGTGACTTCAGTGCATTATTCTGCTTGTTGCTCCTGTTTTCAGATGCTTTTTGCATTAGGAACATGATTACATCTAACCTTAATATTCTTGAAGGGTTATGCAGGTGTCACCAAAACAAACATGCAAGTAACAGACTTTTGAGAATCAGTTTTCCTTCCGTTACTAATCCTTTCCTAATTACAGTAGAACCTGCTATTTGCCATGATGACTTAATTAAGCAAATTAGCTGTTACATGAAAACACAGTAAAGCTCAGGGAAATGATATAATACAACATACTCTGCTTGACTACTGTAATTTACTTTTATGGGCCTTCACAATGTATTGATAGTATATTTAGTAAATATAATGAAGTGACAGTAATGAGATTTCATTCCTGTAAATTCTCATCTTTTAAACTTCATTGAAAAGTAGGGAGAGAACCATTTACTTGTGCTAATTACAATGCGTACATATTAGTATGGTTCTACTACATAAGCAAGATGCTCAAAGGCAAACATGGTCAAGGGAGTTCTAAAATATGGCCCATATCCATTTGCTGTCAACAGCTCAGATATCCAATGTAGATAAGCAGCTGAAATTAAGATTAAGAATTGTATGTTGTGACTTGTAGTTTGAGGATTACGTGAGGGTGGCTGTTAATTTTTTGCTATTTTATTCAAATTGCATGGACCCTGCAACCAGTGGGCAGCACTAGAGGGTACCCCAAACAAGAATAAGGACTGAACTCAAGAGTGGTCAGTAAAGTAATTTACCTGCTTCCTTCCTCCCACGTCCTCTTCCTTTTGCCTGGACTATTACAATTTCAGTTTCTTCCTCAGTCATTTCAGAGATTTTCTGCAGAAAAAGCTTTTCTAGAGCTTCTGCCATTAAGACTATGTCATCCCCTGGCTGGATTAATGATAGATAAAATACATTAGGCCTGGCTCACACTTTTGAAGCAAGGTTTGCATGAGATTGTAACCTAGAAAATTCATGCCATGTTTAGGATTTTGCACCGTCTTTTTCTCCCTTTAATACTGAGTTTAGTCATAACCAAGATTGAAAATGCAACAAAACCATTTCAGTACAGACATCATACATCTTTCACTCACCTATCCTATCCTGCACTCTAATACAGCGATCCCCAAACTTTTGAGGATCACGTCTCCCTTACCCCATGTGTCTCCTCCCCACCCCCTGGTACCTCCCTGAACTAGGGCTAGGAATGGGGATGCGGCGTGGGGGAAGACAGAGATAGCGATAAGGGGAACTCAGGGTGGGGCAGGAGCAGAGCCGCAGCTGAGCTGGGCTGGGCGCTGGCATCCAGGCCCACAGTCAGGTGTGGCTCCATTCCTTGCCTTGCCCCCAAGCCTCAGCCTGAGATTGGGAATGGAGCTGGGGCCACCGGCCAAGGCTGGGGATGGGGCCAGGCACACATGTAGGGCTGGGAAGCAGGGATGCAGGTAGAGGACAGAGCAGAGCTAGGGACAGTTAGGGGTTGGCTGGCACTCCCTCCCTGCCCCCATGGAGGCTGGCCCAGGCCCCGCCACGCCCCCAACTGTCATCCACACCCCTTAGGGGAGCACTCCCTACACTTCAGGGACCTCTGCTCTACTACTTCTGGATCCTGCCCAAGTGGTTCCTCTAACATTTCTTTTTTAAATGTTTACATTATGAGTAGCAGTAATGGTATTTATAGTATAATCATATCCAAAGGCCTACGGTCCTACGACACTGGACGCTGAACAAAAAGAAAAGAGATACATTATCCTTGCACTGAAGGGCTTACATTCTAAAGACCACACAAACAGATGATGGATAGAATGATGTGAATACAACGTAAAGACAAATGAGTACGGTGAAGAACAGCTTTGTTGCTGCACTGTAATTTGGTTTTTAAACTGGAGAGAAGTAGGGAGTGGGAAAAGAAAGGAAGTGGTATAATCCCAGTTTGTCACCTGCTAGTGGTATGATCAGCAGGCTGCATTTTGTAGGCGTCATGGCAGGTGTGTGTTAAGGAGGGATCTGAAAGACAATATGGCAATGGCTCTTTGGATTTTATCAGGGAATTTTACCCATTCATAAGGGGAATTATGGGAGAAAGCATACAGCTGTTTAAGGAAGAAGCTGAACGGTAGGCAGCAAAGGCTGGGATTTCTGGCAGTGAGAACGAAGGGGTCATTATAAAAAAGGCAGCCTGTTGCGAACCAGCTGAGTGGCGAACAGCAGAGAGGTTAACAGAGGGAGTTTGACTGGGAGTTCACCTGGGGAGAGCCCACTGAGGCTTTCATCTTACAGGCTTCTCTAAGCAGTTACAACAAAGGCTGAGGAAGCTCTTAGAAGGAAGGTAATATGGATGGTGAGCGATCAGCTGTTGTGACCTGCACAGAATGTGCCATGTTTGCCTTTCTTCCACAGGACAGAAATGACTTTTTCTGTACAACGTGCAAGCTAGTCTCCATATTGGAAGAGAAGGTTCAAGGACTGCGAAACAAGTATCAACCCTGCATTGCATAAGAGAAAACAAAGATTTCCTGGACAGACATCAGGATATGCTTCTGCAGGCACAACATTCTGAAGAATCAGAGCAGGCTGCGCAGCGGGGACAAAGGACAGTGAAGAAAATTGGCAGTATGTGACTTCCAGGAGAAGAAACAGGAGCATCCATGTACCAGCAATGCAGATACAGGTGAGCAACTGTTTTCATGTTCTCTCCATAGGTACTAATGTAGAGAGTGGACTAGGTGATACATCCAAGGGAAGGGAGCAGAAGCAGACTACCAATTGGAAGGCATGAAATGCACTGTCTCACGGATGGGGGTTCCACAACCACCACTCCCAAGAGGAGGCAGTGGGTGGTGGTGGTTGGAGACTCTCTTCTATGGGGGACTGAGTCATCTATCTCCCGTCCCGACTGGGAAAACTGAGAAGTGTGCTGTTTGTCAGGAGCTAGGATTCACGATGTGACAGAGAGACTGCTGACACTCATCAAGCCCTCGGATCACAACCCCTTCCTGCTTCTCCACATGGGCACCAATGATACTGCCAGGAATGACCTTGAGCAGATCACTGCCGACTACCTGGCTCTGGGAAGAAGGATAAAGGAGTTTGAGGCACAAATGGTGTTCTCGTCCATCCTCCCTGTGGTAAGAAAAAGGCCCATGTAGAGATCGTTGAATCGTAGAAGTCAATGAATGGCCACGCAGGTGGTATCGGAGAGAAGGTTTTGGATTCTTTGACCATGGGATGGTGTTCCAAGAAAAACGATTGCTAGGCAGAGACGGGCTCCACCTAACGAAGAGAGGGAAGAGCATCTTCGCAAGCAGGCTGGCTAACCTAGTGAGGAGGGCTTTAAACTGGGTTCACCGGGGAAGGAGACAAAAGCCCTGAGGTAAGTGGGGAAATAGGATACCAGGAGGAAACATGAGCAGGAGAGTGCAAGAGGGGAGGACTCCTGCCTCATACTGAGAAAGCAGGATGACCAGCAAGTTATCTTAAGTACCTATACACAAATGCAAGAAGCCTGGGAAACAAGCAGGGAGAACTGGAAGTCCTGGCACAGTCAAGGAATTATGATGTATTGGAATAACAGACTTGGTGGGATAACTCACATGACTGGAGTACTGTCATGGATGGATATAAACTGTTCAGGAAGGACAGGCAGGGAAGAACAGGTGGGGGAGTTGCGCTGTATGTAAGAGAGCAGTATGATGACTGCTCAGAGCTCCAGTATGAAACAGCAGAAAAACGAGAGTCTCTCTAGATTAAGTTTAGAAGTGTGAGCAACAAGGGTGATGTAGTGGTGGGAATCTGCTATAGACCACCAAAGGGATGAGGTTGATGAGGCTTTCTTCCAGCAACTAGCAGAAGTTATTAGATCACAGGCCCTGGTTCTCATGGGAAACTTCAATCACCCTGATATCTGCTGGGAGAGCAATACAGTGGTGCACAGACAACCCAGGAAGTTTTTGGAAAGCGTAGGGGACAATTTACTGGTGAAAGTACTGGAGGAACCAACTAGGGCCAGAGCTCTAGCTGCTTACAAACAGGAAAGAATTAGTAGGGGAAGCACAAGTGGATAGGAACCTGGGAGGCAGTGACCATGAGATGGTCGAGTTCAGGATCCTGACACAAGGAAGAAAGGAGAGCAGCAGAATAAGGACCCTGGACTTCAGAAAAGCAGACTGACAGCTCCCTCAGGGAACTGATGGGCAGGATCCCCTGGGAGAATAACATGAGGAGAAAAGGAGTCCAGGAGAGCTGGATGTATTTTAAAGAATCCTTACTGAAGTTGCAGGAACAAACTATCCCGATGCGTAAAAAGAATAGTAAATATGACAGGTGATCAGCTTGGCTAAACAGTGAAATACTTGTTGATTTTAAACACAAAAAAGAACCTTACAAGAAGAAGAATGGACAGATGACCAGGGAGGAGTATAAAAATATTGCTCAGGCATGCAGAAGTAAAATCAGGAAGGCCAAATCACACTTGGAGTTGCAGCTAGGAAGGATGTTAAGGGTAACAAGAAGGGTTTCTTCACGTTTATTAGCAACAAGAAGAAAGTCAAGGGAAGTGTGGGCCCCTTACTGAATGGGGGAGGCAACCTAGTGACAGATGATGTGGAAAAAGCTAATGTACTGAATGCTTTTTTTGCCTCAGTCTTCATAAAAAAGGTCAGCTCCCAGACTACTGCATTGGGCAGCACAGTATGGGGAAGTAACCAGCCCACTGTGGAGAAAGAAGTGGTTCAGGACTATTCAGAAAAGCTGGATGAGCACAAGTCCATCGGGCTGGATACACTGCATCCGAGGGTGCTAAAGGAGTTGGCAGATGTGACTGCAGAGCCATTGGCCACTATCTTTGAAAACTCATGGCGATCAGGGGAGGTCCCGGATGACTGGAAAAAGGCTCATATAGTGCCCATCTTTAAAAAAGGGAAGGAGGAGGATCTGGGGAACTACAGGTCAATCAGCCTCACCTCAGTCCATGGGAAAATCATGAAGCAGGTCCTCAAGGAATCAATTCTGAAGCACTTAGAGGAGAAGAAAGTGACCGGAAACAATCTGCATGGATTCACGAACAGCAAGTCATGCCTGACTAACCTAACTGCCTTCTATGAGGAGATAACTGGCTCTGCGGATGAGGGGAAAGCAGTGGACGTGTTATTCCTTGACTTCAGCAAAGTTTTTGACACTGTCTCCCACAGTATTCTTGCCAGCGAGTTAAAGCAGTATGGACTGGATGATTGGACTATAAGGTGGACAGAAAGCTGGCTAGATTATCGGGCTCAGTGGGTAGTGATCAATGGCTCCATGTCTAGTTGGCAGCTGGTATCAAGCAGAGTGCCCCAAGGGTCGGTCCTGGGGCCGGTTTTGTTCATTATCTTCATTAATGATCTGGAGGATGGTGTGGACTGCACCCTCAGCAAGTCTGTATATGACACTACAGTGGGAGCAGTGGTAGATATGCTGGAAGGTAGGGATAGGATATAGAGGGACCTAGAAAAATCAGAGGACTGGGGCAAAAGAAATCTGATGAGGTTCAACAAGGACTAGTGCAGAGTCCTGCACTTAGGACAGAAGAATCCCATGCACTGCTACAGACTAGGGACTGAATGGGTAGGCAGCAGTTCTGCAGAAAAGGGCCTAGAGGTTACAGTAAATGAAAAGCTGGACATAAGTCAACAGTGTGCCCTTGTTGCCAAGAAGGCTAACAGCATTTTGGCCTGTATAAGTAGGAGCAGTGCCAGCAGATCGAGGGATATGATCATTCCCCTCTGTTCGACACTGGTAAGGCCTCATCTGGAGTACTGTGTCCAGTTTTGGGCCCCACACTACAAGAAGGATGTGGATAAATTGGAAAAAAGTGCAGTGGAGGGCAACAAAAATGATTAGGGGGCTGGAGCACAGGACTTACAAGGAGAGGCTGAGGGAACGGGGATTCTATAGTCTGCAGAAGAGAAGAATGAGGGGGGATTTGATCGCTGCTTTCAACTACCTGAAAGGGGGTTCCAAAGAGGATGGATCTAGACTGTTCTCAGTGGTACCCGATGACAGAACAAGGAGTAATGGTCTCAAGTTGCAGAGGGGGAGGTTTAGATTGGATATTAGGAAAACTTTTTCACTGGATGGTGATTGAAGCACTGATGGTTACCTAGGGAGGGTGGGGAATCTCCTTCCATTAGGAGTTTTTAAGGTCAGGCTTGACAAAAGCCCTGCTGGCATGATTAGATGAGATTGGTCCTGCTTTGCAGCAGTGGGTTGGACTAGATGAACCTCCGGGGTCCCTTTCAAACTCTGATTCTAATGAAGTCTAATGACTTGTCAGTTTAAAAGCACTGACAAAAATCATTCGTAAATAATAAGCCTTAGGTCATTGACTTGCTTTTAAGTAGGTGCCTAGTAAATGATTAGGTGCGAAGAGTGTCTCTCCCTCTCTTGCATCATATCTGAGGGCCAGGGATAAGCTGCAGCTCAATGCAATTGTGGGAGTTCAGGAACTCTACGCTACCTAAGGTGCTCTAATTTTCCTCAACACAGTTAGGAAGGAGGCAGGATGAATGGTCTGCCCTCCCATGAGCACTGTTGCTCACATGGTAGGCAAAGAAATGAGCACAGCAGCGTTCAGGTCCCAGCCAGTGGACTGAGGGCACTAGGGAAAGCTAGGGCTGTGCTCAAGGAGTCATAACCCTTGCCCAGGTAGTTTCCAACTCTAATTGCACTAAACCAACACCCCTGGCCCCACCCCTGTTCCCACCTGGGCCCCTTCACCGAGGCTCCCGCCCACTCACTCCATCACTCCCTCCCTATGTCTGCCTCTGATTCCCCTCTACACTCACTTACCCAGGGCGGGGCAGGGGTTTGGGGTGTAGAGGGGGTGAATGTGGCTGGGTGCAGTAGGTGATATGGATGGGGCTAGGGCATGAAGGAGGAGTTGGGGTTGTCGGACGGGAGCCTGGGCCTGGGGCGCAAGGGTTTGGGAGTGCAAGGAGGGAGCGGTTTCAGCTGTCAGCGTGGGGTGTGGGTTCTGCGAGTCACGGCTGGAGTGAGGGTGCCGGTATAGGCAATTACCGTGGCGTCTCAGGAACATGCGGGCCGCCCAGTCCCTGCAAACCCCTAGATCATGGACGGCCCAGGGAGGCTCCACACACTGCCTTCGCACCCACAGGCACCACCCTACAGCTCCCATATGATTGCGGTTCCCGGCCAATGGGCGCTGCAGAGCCGAAGCCCTCACAGGATGGGACAAGTGCGCAGAGGCTCCCTGGCCGTACCATAAGTCGTTAGGGGATATGGGCAGGACCTGAATAGCTGCTCCCAGAGGCCATGCGGACTAGGGCAGGCAGGGAGCTTGTGCCTTGAGGTCCAGGCCGCTGCTGTGACTACCAGACAGACTTTTTAAGGCCCCCCGATCCAGTGGGTGCCACCTAAGATGCGCAGCCAGGGATCCTGATGTTATCGGACGCACCAGGTGTTCCGGGCTCCTGGAACTACTTGCCGTGGGGAACCCTAGGCTTGCTCACAGCGTGCCTGAGTGTCACTCATAGAGACCTTAAAGAACACTAGCTATGACTAATCCATGCAAATGCCCTTTCTCCTAACAAGTAATATGTATCCCAGTTTGAAATCAAAGACAAATGTCCTAGAAACCACATCCAGAATTTTCCCTAGACTAATATGTTCTTTAGAAAGTAGCTCTTGGGAACTCTGGAGTTCCAGCCAACGATTGAAATTATTCTCTGAATAATGTGATTTCAGAGTTAATAAGTTGGTCAGTTCTAGTAAAGCCAAATATTTGTCCGTCAAATAACATTCAAAGCCAACGCCATACATTTTCCTAGCAGAGATAAATGTACAGACTTCATTTTTGGAAGAACTACTAGAAACCTACAGATCAATAAGGACCTCATTTTCCCTAACAACTATGGAGAATAAATACACAGCATGTGTTTGAATTCTAAATCCCTCATTCAGGTCTGCTTTGAAAGAGCAGAGAGAACTTGACCATAAAACGATATCACCTGACTTTCCCTTTAGTGCTGATGTCTCTCTAAGTTGCAATGTCCAGTTGTGAAAGTGTTCCTTCACAATGTGTTATTAAAAAGTTAAGGGAAAATGAGAATAGTTCATCAAACCTAGATAAGTTAGGACTTAATTCAGCAAAAGGCACAACAAAGCCTACAAGTGCTTAACTTAAGCATGCAACTTACGTCTCTTGAAGTGAAGACATGATTAGGTGTTTTCTGAATCAGGGCATTGCTGAAACACAAATTAAGGTGAAGCAGTTTTCAGGAGATATAGCGGAGATTACAAAAGCTTCTTAGAGATATTGTATTTGTGTTAGAAATTAAAGGGAGTGAGTTATAGTTTTGTGTGCTAAATTTAGCACAATTATAGAGTCAACCCTAACAAAATTATTTTAGGGGTACTCGTGAACACTAATTCTAGTAGGAGTCTCTTTTTATTTTACATCGCCACAACACAATATATTGCAGACAGAGGTCATTAATTATGATAAGCACAACCCTCCATTGGGTGATAATGCAAACATTATATGATAGTTGATTAGCAAGCAAAGCTGAATTGTAGCATCTAAGACACCCAAATCTGCACCTATGAGCACAAATTATAGTTATAGAATTTAGGCTAGCCTAAATGCACATTCATGAGAACATCCATCTTTGAGAGTCCGAATTATACATAATTAACGTCCTAAAGAGATAGTTACAACGTAGCAACAAAAGAGTGTCAGAATCGAAGAAGTCGTATTTCCAATAAGAGTCAGCAGTCGTATATGCATTTGGAATGTGTCTAAAGCTCTGGAGACATGCTCCCTTAGGAACATTTCTCATTTACACTTTGTCCAGATCAGTCAAAACTAATATCCCATGAATTTCTAAGAAAGTCATTAACAGCACACTCAGATCAATGAGGTAGATCAGAAAGTGCTAGTGTTTAAGAGGTGCAAATTCAGATGGATTCTAATACATGGAAACGTTCAATTATCTAACCACCAACTGTAAATAAAAAGGAAATAATACAGCACTGAACTGACCTTACGGTTTAGAGCAAAAGGAAAAAACTGAATAGAACTTTTATTTTCAATCACTTTTGCAGACGTGGGAGGATTGAATGAGTATGTATTGTATTGTCACCGATTGCTATGTAAAGATTTTTAAAAGTGACCTAGGAAACTTTTTTCCAAATGAGAAAAATTGTAAAGTTAGGCACTGGCTGCCACCAAGCAACAAGGACCATAGAAATATTCCACAACAATAAAACTGAGACTAAACTTCACAAACACACAACAATGTATCCTGAATCAGACAGGCAATGTTTCCCTTGTACTCCCAGGTTGCTGCTGCAAATAATAGCAGTTAGATGCACAGCTAGAGCTACTTATGTAGGAGTATAATATTGTGGGTATAATGAAAACCTGTTATTAGCATTCATGTTTAGAAGAAGCATCTATAAGCCAGCCAGTTTGGGAGGCCCATTGTGCTAGGTGCAGAATAAACCTAGAGAAGGTGTCAGTCTCTGCCCCAAAAGTTACAGTCATGTAATAAGCGCCCCAAGTAAGAGTATGCACAGATTTTACAGTTGATTAGTGTGCAGTATAAAGAACATAAATCTTCGTCCTGGAAACTGGTCTCCAACGGCTTGACATGACATGGTAGTGGGTAAGTGTTTCCAAATAACACAAAGAAGCAAATAGTTATATCTATCACAACACAAGAAAGTTAAGTTCTCTTTTCATTATAGAATGGTAGGTGCAAGTTAAGATAGTGTAACTCTTTTCCAGAATTGAATATGCTACTATAGTTGTCAGTGAAGCTTGATCCGCATAGTGTCAACATGATGGTCGATTAATCTCCCTTTTAAATGCAGTGGTCTTGAAAATCTCCAAAGACAGTTAGAATAAAGCTAGTGTTCTCTCATATGGTATTAATCTACCATGTCCGTTTTCCAAAGAGAAGTATGTCTCAGTGAAGCATTAAAGAGACTCAAAGGTTTCAAAAGGAAAAATAAATGAACATGCATAAGAGTTAATGGGACATTTACCCAAGTACACATTTTAATAGCTGAATTTCAAACAATTTTCACCAATTTGACCATCTCAATCGCCTCTTTGCATTGACTAAACTGTTGAAAAAGTGGAATGGGAAAGCACTACCCTTGTAATCAAAAAAACATTTTTTTAATATAGTGTAATATCAAAATAATCTTAGGTACAGTGGGTGATCCCAGGGAGACTTAAACTTTTTCCTGATTCAGATCCATAGCAAATGATTAATAAATCTTACTCAAAGTCTAGCTATTACGTATTCCAATCAGCTTCAAAACCGGCCAAACTAATTCCTTTATGAATAGAATTCCAATATTCTCGTATGGTGATACAAACCAAACGAGGACCTAGTCCTCTGAGCTTCTATGTCTTCTGAATCGGATTATCCATACCTATGTTCCTGAAACCACGTCAGTGTGACTGCTGCTGTGTACCATAAGTCGAGAGTTAATCCTAAAACCCTCTCAGTTATGGTACCACTGAAGTGTTTTTGGTTGAGGGATCGATCTGTGCATTTCTGTGCTCTTTACGAATTTTTAACTTAGCACTGGTGCAGGTGGGGTAAACAGTGCACATGAAAAGGAGGAAATAAAATCTTCAATATGCATTTCTATAATAGGAAAAATTCAGTTTACATTGCGAGCATACACAGGTGTCGACAGACACCCTTGAGGGTATATTTGAGATGGATACAATGGAACTCTGAAACTGTGGGATGTATATGCTGCTGTGGGACCATTCCTGCATAGGTGCTTGAGTGGTCTTGACTGAAGGAGGGTATGAAAGCTCTGTTCAACTCAGTAAAGTGCTACAGAGCGCATTCGTCAAGGGTACGGCCAGACGAATCACTATGGCTGTAGGAATTTTTGGCAAAGATCAGCATTTCAAACTTCCAAGTGAGAAATTTCATTGAACAAAAAATAGTATATGTCTCAGTAAAATAATTACTTTAAAGTTTTTTTAAAGAGTATTTCAAGTTTCAGGGGAAAATTGTATTCTATCAGTTATTTGAAAGCTTTGAGAATGTCATTTTAAAAGCTCACAAAGCCACTAAAGGTAAAATGTATTTATTAAAGTGTTAGCATTTAAATCCAGGTAGCCGTAAAACTGAATAAAAATTATCTGTACTTTGTGGAAGCAGCCTTGGTGCTGGTCCCATTGGCAATTTTTCTAATCTCTCTGGGGCAGATCATCATTTGTTTGTTGTCGATGGCTCCATTGACTTCATTGAAGCTATGACAATTTACACCAGTTGAAGGATTACCCTTTATATTTTAGCTTGAAAGAATTGCAGTATGTCCTAGAAAACTGGATAAGCATGTGCTAACAGTTTTCTATCTGCAGTCTGATGACATTCGTTACCGGGCTATGGCACGTAAGGAGAGTCATTTTGTGGGTTTGTAATACAGATCGTAAAGACAAAGAGGTACAATCTCCAAGTTTAGAGGAATCTTCTAACGAATAAAAAAATGCTGTACAAAGCACACTACGGGTATCTGGTGAGAATTGTTTAACCTTCATGTTTATCATTTCATTAGAGCACAAAATAATTGCCTAACATTGACGTCTGGGTTTCAATTTCTTCTCTCCCACTCTTCGTTGCTGCCCATGGCTGTGGCTGGTCAGACTGTGCTGCTTGCTCCCCATTGAAGTCAAATGGCAAAACTCCTCCCAACGTGAATTTCCGAGTCACCAATGATGAGGGTGCCGCAACTGAACATGTGTGTCTGCGTGATGTTCGATTATATAAGGGCTGATTTTTCTGACGGAGCTAAGTCCCTGGGCAGCTTTCCATTATCTTTCAATAGGAGCTGTGGTGTTCAGCACTTCTGAAAATCGGAGACCCAAGGTATCTTGAGCCTGGACATGACAAAACCCAGAATGCATGCAGATTCTGTGGCCTCCTTCAAAATTTTGGCATTCTTTGACTTCAGGGATGCAGGATGATCCCCTTATGAATAGGGAACTAGTCCAAGGGCTTGCCCCACCGTGACAGGTCTCGGAAACGTTCTTGTGATATGACCCGTAAAGCACACTGAGAGTAAGCACTCCAGAATGCCTGCTATTAACCCTTCACAAGGGTGCAGCTTGCAGCTTCCCCAAGTCTGCTCTAGGCCAGCAGCCAGCATAGGAGGGAGGTTGGACATGCTTTGCCTCACCTGACTAGACCTCCCAAGGCAGGCCAGGGGCTTTGACTTCTTCCATATCCTGACTCTGGGTTGCAAAGACTGAGTGGTGGTGGCACCCATTCAAACAGGTGCATAAGATCAAGGCCCTTGCGACTTCCTTTTCCCCTCATACACCTGTGCACAGGCAGCCACAATCCGGCCTTTTAAGTCAGGGAAATAATCTCCACGGCTAGCCCACATTAGGTAATGCTACAGAAAGCTAAGCACAAGGGCTGGCGGAACTTTGCATGTATCAGATGAGTCATTTGATGAGAAACTGAGGATAAATGAGTTTGTAAAGACATGCTTATAAATCATTCAACTGGGACATGGTCCTGGGGTTTGGTTTTGCAAGCCCTAAGAGATGGAAATTGTACATCCGTAGTTCAGAATAACAGCTGACTCACCTTGACTTACCATTTGCCTGTGGGCAATCACAGAGCCAGCGAGTGTAGACCGTTCTCTCATTACGTGAAGGAAGGCTGTCGCTGATTACATTTAGTTGATGGTAGATAGTGAGGCAAACCAGAATGAGCTGCAGCAAAGATCCAGAGATCGGCTGAAAAACTAGTCTGGCTGAACGGATCAGAATAACGGTGCATTTCGCAAACCATCTCACTGGGACCTTCTGAAATCCAGGCGGCGGGTAATCAGCCTTGTTATCACTGGGGCAAGCTGTTGTGACTATTTTTTAATCGGTATGGTGGGGCTAGTAGAGCTGATGCAGTCTAGTCCTTCACATCTGCCAAAGTCTGAGCCTGCCTCTGCTCACCATTATACTTAAACACGAATGAGGATAAAATGCGAAAGGCAAAGCTAAGAAGTTCGGCCGTTAGGAGAGCACGCCTGTACAAGAAGGCTTAGACTTATATGTGTGTTTTGGCCCGTCTAAGCACTGAACGACAGTTTAAATAAACCGGATTTTAGCTCATCACCCTTAAACCGAGTTAAACGGCGCACCTGTCCACACTATGAGGCGCCTTTGTATCGATATAAAGGGCTCTTTAAAATTGTTTGTGTACCCTCCCACGAGGAGGAGTTAGCGCCTGGAAAGAGCAAGTAACCTCACCTATTGGATTAGGGTAAGCTGTTGCCGCAAATCGAGCACGGTTGGATTGTCCTCGGCGTAAATCCCACAGTGCACCACTGTGACCGACTCTGGAAAGACACATGCGGAACTTCGGATGCAGGTCGGCGTTCGCAGGGTACAGGGAAGCCCCACGAACTTTGAATTCATTTCCTGGTTATGAGCCCAGAGGTGGAACTCGTGATCTAGCATCGGGTGGCGATGCAGTCCAATCCAAAAAGAGCTCCAGCATGGACCATATATACGGGAGAAATACGAGGATCTGATCATTAAATGGGGAGACAACATCTGTTCTATCAGAACTCCCGTTAAGCAGAAGACAAAATGCCAAAGCATCTTGAAAAAAATCTCCAGGCTACACCAGTTGCTGCGTGACAAGCGTAATGGATCAAGCCAGAATCAAATGGGCGTTGGGAGGGAAGGAGGAGGGGGTACTGAGGAACTGCCAAGCTATCCAACAGTCCACAGCTGTCCTCCGAAAAGTATTTGGATCTTGGCAAGCACCCAGCTGCCTGTAGTTCAAACAACATTGCTCCGGCGTGTTCAGGGTATAGCATTTGTCAATTACTCCCTCCCCACACCACGTGAAGAAAGGGAAAGAAAGTGTTTCTTGACTGTTTTCAATCTCACCGATCTCACCAAGATCTCAGGTATCTGCTCTTCTCCCTCCCCGGTCCGCAGAACGGTAATATGTACTCTAATCCATCGTCACCATGCAGGCCCGTGAGTGCTCCTGGCTGGCCTCAGGTGAGGCTATAGGGCCGGGGCGCTGGGTAAAATAGGAAAGATCCCTGGTCATTCCTGTAATGTACAAGAAACGGCTGGTAACGCTCCTCATCCATAGCAACTGGGGGCGAGCTCCCATCAGCCCCCGTCCCTTTCATGTGTGAAGAAAGATTCTGTACTTGACCTGACTATCAATAGAGCGGGATGCTGGGGCTTCCTCTCCCCGCACCGCCTAATGTCCTGTCTGGACTGTCAATAGGAGTGGAGGGGCCTGCCTCCCCTCATTTTTATCTCACTACAGTCACGTTTCCTTATCCTGCATTCTTTATAACTCATGACACAAATGGGGGGGACACTGCCACGGTAGCCCAGGAAGGTGAGGGAGGAAGGGAAGCAACGGGGTTGTTGCAGGGGCAGCCCCCTGTGAATGGCATGTAAGCTCATCATTTCTGCAGGATCTGTACATGGAAGCAGCTGTGCTCTCTGATACACTAGTTCTCTAATAGCACTTGCCTGCATATTCTAGGCAGGACTGGCCTCTATTTTTAGAAAAATCATGAACAAAACGTCTGTTAGTCTATAAGGTGCCACAGGATTCTTTGCTGCTTTTACAGATCCAGACTAACACGGCTACCCCTCTGTGTTTTGGCTGTGTAAACAGAGGTCATATTTTAAGGATATGCAAGAAAACAGCAATATATAAAAAAAGAACTGAATTCATGGGTGCAGGGTATAATAGGCCAGGGAGGCTCTGCATGCCCCGGGCTGCCAGACTCCCGGTTGCAGGGTTTGGCAGCGAAGTTTTTGTTTTATTATGCCCCATGCAGGTTCCAAGGCGGCTGAGGAGGCACATACCACCTCCTCAGCTGCTCCGGAACTTGCATGGGGCATATCAGACACTTTTCCCTTGGGCAGGTTGGGTCCCGGGAGGGGGAGGCATGGCACAGCTTCGGCCAACCCAAGGCTTCGGGGGGCGGGGAGGAGGAGAGAAGAGCCTCCACCCACGACTGAATGCGTGGGTCCAGTGACAAGGCATAGTCAAAAGCTAACACCCAGGTTATGGGCCTGAGTGACAGAGGAAGGGGGAATGTGGAGGGCTTGGAAGGAAATATCAAGAACTGAGTTTTGGCCATGTTAAAGTTAAGATGATGACTGGACTTCCATGAAGAGATGTCAGAAAAACAGGCTGAGATACCAGACTGGATGAAAAGACATAGTAAATCAGTGGAGAGCTAAGTTTGCGAGTCATGAGCATAAAGATGTTTGCAGATAGAATGACTAGAGAGTGTTGAGGGAGAAAAAGAGAAAGCCCTAGGAGGAAGCCTTGAGGAACAACAGCAGAAGAAAATACTGAATGAGCAGTCTGAGGAAAAAAGAACCATGAGAAGTCAGAATCATGAAAAGCCAACAAAGGGCAAAATTTCAAGACGTAAGGAGTGATTGATGGTGTCTAAAGCTGTTGAGAGGTCAAGGAGGATAAAGATAGAGTACAGAAACTTAGTTTTGGCCATGGAAAGGTCATTAGAGACTTTACCGTGCAATTTCAGCGAAGGGCAGAAGCCAATTTGGAGGGTCAAGAACAGAACTGGAAGAAAAACTCCACAGCAGCTGCAGATAGAATGTTTAATGAGTTTGGAGATGAAGGTGAGACGAGAGATTGGACCATGGTCTAAGGGAGAAGACAGGGAGGCCTAAACATGCTTGCATTGTAAGATAAAAGGAATGTGATGAAAGATGATGATAAGAGTGAGAAAAGGGTGAGAGCAGATGTAAGGGAGGTAAGAAGACAAAGAGCGGATGGGGCAGTTGGACAGAAGAGGAGAGGAGGTAGGAAGTCTTGGTGCCAATGATGGGGGAGGAGAAGGAAAGTGTAGTGTAGTGGGAGGATCACCCCAGATCTTTGAACAAATAATCAAAATCCTGTGTGCATCACACAGCTTCTTTGCTGTCTATGAAAGCTACAAGCTAATAACTCACTCTAAGGAAGCATCTCTTAACACTTAGTTCCAGATCAAGTTCACGGCTCCTTGGTCTTAAGACTGTTACCTTCTCCAACAGTTTGGTGGCCTCCATCTTCTCTCTACCTCAGTTTCACAACTCAGCCATGTCCCCTATTTCAGTTTTAGAAGCATAAATCTATTCTTTTCCCGACCTATCCTCAATTATGAGCACCCTACTCCCTGCCACCCTAGAGACCTTTTCTGCTCTCGGTATCTTTTTCAATTCCCTGATATCCCCCCTGTAAAATAGTATGCAGAACAGTCCACACTGTGCAAGGGGGAATCTTACAGTGCTATGGTAAGAACACAACTGGTCCCAAAGGATTCATTGCAGCATTCCACTTCTCACCTCCTTCCTACCACCAAGCATGTAGCCTCACTCCCCAGCAGTCTCTGGCCTCTTAACAATAGATATTTAAATGCCAATATCCACTATTAACTCGTCTGATAGAATATCAGGAAGATAGGTCTGTCTTGTCTTTTCATTGCATAAAGGCAAAAGGGGCCTAAACGGCTATCAAATTATTAGTATTCACAGTTCTCAAGAAACTAACAGTTAATTTGGATTCAGTTACATTTAAGGATTGTTATAATAAGTAATATCTGAACCAACCACATGCAGCTCTGAAGTGGTGCAATGATTACAGTACATTACTTTGGCAGGCACAAATTCATAGTCATGTACCTTATTGTAGATGTAACAATTTGTAAACATTGTATTAAAGTCCTGGATACATTCTTGAGCATTCCAATAGTAGTTATTCTCCAAACGTTTCCTTATTGTTCCCATGTCCATAGGAGTTTTAATAATCTTATAATAATCCTGTGGAAATCGGAGAGAGAAATCAGTTTAGAACCTGGAAAAATCCAAGAATGCTGGTAAATGAAGTGCATATTTACAGGTCATACTATTGGATAAATGCAAAGCTTTGATAAACTTTTTCATGCCTCTCACTTCTAATCACTGAACTTTACTGATTAGTGTAAACCAGGGACACTCAACCTATGACCCACGGGCCATCCATGGCCTGCTTCAACACGATATACTAATGGCTGATTCATCAGCATTTTGTCGTCATATTTACATCATTTTCGTTTAAACAAGGATGTAAAATCTGTTTGGCCCACACAAGGTTGTACGTAGGTTTATGTGGCCCTCCTGCATCATAAGGTTAGGCACCACTACTCTAACCAAAGCCCGGGGAGCTTTCAAATGAAAACTATATTCAGAATTCCTATCTATCACAAACAGTTCTTGCCTCAGCCACCATCAATTACTTTACAGTAACTTAGGCCAGGTCAACATAGATTACTTAGACAAAGAAAATGCGGTAGATCTAATTTACCTCGATTTCAGTAAGGCATTTGACACGGCTCCACATGGGGAACTGTTAGTTAAATTG